>NW_024082328.1:95768-226991 GCF_003009895.1 Hyaena hyaena | reverse complement strand
GTGTGCAGGGGTGAGGTGGGGAGCCCCTCTCCTGCAGGCTGTGTGCAGGGGTGAGGTGGGGAGCCCCTCTCCTGCAGGCTGTGTGCAGGGGTGAGGTGGGGAGCCCCTCTCCTGCAGGCTGTGTGCAGGGGTGGGCTCTGGGCCCGCCCAGCTGCAGCACGACCACCCAGGAGGCAGGAAGCCGGCTCCTCCGAGCACCCTTCCCCTGCTCCTGCCTTTGTGCCAAGCTCGGGGCAGCAGCCACTGTCATCCCATCACCCGGGCGAGGACAGCGACCTCATTGGTGGGTGAGGGGCCGTCTGGCTTCCCTGCTTCGCCGCCCCCAGCGTCGTGCCGGGAGAAGACCACGGGGCCCAGGTGTGGGGGCCGCCACTTGCCCCGCCGCGCCTCGGCCCTCCCTGGGTCTCCCTGGGTCTGAGCCCTGCCGGGAGGAGGGCTGGCACCCTCGGTCCCCCCAGCGGGGCTCAGACTCAACACTTCCCGCGGGAGGTTCTTGTTCTGTTCCCGCTCAGCAGCCCCCAGAGCTGCCCCGGACCCCCCTGGCCTGGTTCTCCGGCTTCCTGCTGATCCAGGAGCCCCAGCATCCTTCCAGTAAATTCTCACCGGTCTGGGTGGCCCAGGGCTGCTGCCCGTCTCCCCCAGACCGGCTCTGTCAGGTCCCTGGCACTGCTCTCGGCCCCCAGACCTCTGCCCCCGGGGGAGGAGAAGCAGTCTCCAGGCCTCCACCCTGCTGACCACACAGGGAGCCCAAACTGTGCTGACGATGTCAAGGGCCCCCTGACCCCCTGAGAGAGCCCCAGGAAGCCCCAGCAGGAGCTGGGAGGGGGGAGGCCAGATCCCCTCTAGGGTCACAGGGGGCTCACCTACACAGTTCACCTCGACCTTCTAGAACCGGTCCTTCCCTCCACCCTTTGACGTGGGTGGGTCAGCTCTGCTGCTCGGAGCTCCACCCACGGGTGCAGCCTCTGGGTAAACACCCTGCCCACTTTCTCCGAATCTGCGTGTGCCCCCCGTGTGCCTCCAGGAAATGGGTCAGGGCTGGGCACCTCTGCCGTGGGCTTCAGGAGGGGCTCCTGCCCCCACCCTCACCTGGAATCCACACCAGGCAGCCGCCCCCAGTGCCCCTGCCCCCTAGTTACCTTCACCACCCCGACCTCAGGCTGCAGGCCACCGCCACCCCGCCGCCACCCTGCCCCAGCTCCGGTGCGCAGGGCAGTCAGGACGGGGGCTCTGCGGCCTGGGGCGCCCCAGCCCCCACTGCTCAGCAGCAGGCCGTGCCCCCTCCTCTTGCCGAACCTGGGGTCGTGTGTCGCACGCCTACCGCAGGCCTGAGAGCACCTGCGGGCTGGGCGGTGACCTGGCCCACTGGCGGCCGCCCTACTCAGGGTTTGGGGACCCTCCTATTTGCGGGGCCTCCGGTTTTGTTGGGGCAGCCACACTATGGGAATGAGAAGACGAAGGTGGAAGAGGAGGGAAGGGGGAGAGAAGGGGGGAGGGGGGAGGGAGACGGAGGGGAAGGGAGGGGAGGAGGGAAGAGGAGGGGGAGGGGAGAGGGGAGGGGATGAGGGATGGAAAGGAGGAGGAGAGGAGGGAACAGGGGAGGCGAGGGGAGAGGGGGAAGCTCAGTGGTGGGAGGGGGGAAGCAGAGGGGAGGAGGAAGGGGATGGTGTCCTCCAGTCCAGAACAGGGCGCAAGAGGCAGGAGAGTGCTGACCCCACCTCATTACTGAGGGGCCACTGGGGGGAACCCCCAGGAGCCAGGGAGCAGCACTCACAGAGAAACGGGGTGGCCTGCCCTCTGGACCCTAGTGTCTCGCCTCTTCCCCTTCAGGGCCCGGGGCCAGGAGGGAGGCCCCCGTCCACGAAAGAGGGGCTTGCTTGCACGGGCATGTCAGCTCACACACGTGCACAGGCACACGCACACCCTCTAGGAGTGGGCACGTGGGAGGCAGGCGGTGGGAGGGGCAGAAGCAGCTCATCCCGGCAAATGAAGTGTGGACGGCACACGATGGCCTCCCTGGGGTGCCGGGGAAGGGGTGGTGGCACCAGCCTGCACCCCACCCTCCCCTGTTGTGTGCACAAGTGAAGGTAGTGGGTGTCGGGGCTCAGGACAGGGCCACCGTCCTCCAAGCCGTTGCTGGCTTTCCCCGCCTGCAGGGGGAGCCGCACCACGCAGTGCCAATTACGGGGAAAATCACGAGCTCCCGGCCCCAGGGGGAGGGACCTACTCTGTCCTTCCTGCGAGAAATCCAGGCCTCCTGCGACACAGCCTGTGAAAAGCCTCCATTTCGCTGAAGCCTTGCTTCACTCTGGTGGCCTTTGGTTCGGGACAGCCCCTCCCATTTCCTTCTTCTCCATAAAATAATGTTTCTCTCCGTTGTTAGACTTGTCTGTGGTTTTGCTGTTAGCTTGCATGTCCCAAATTATAATTCTCTGCTATTCCCCAATAAACCCATATTTGCTGGTAAAATAACTTTTATTCTTTTTTTTTAATGTTTTATTTATTTCTAGAAGAGAGAGAGAGAGAGACAGCATGAGCAGAGGAGGGTCAGAGAGAGAGGGAGACACAGACTGAAACAGGCTCCAGGCTCTGAGCTGGCAGTCAGCACAGAGCTCGACGCGGGGCTCGAACCCACGAACCGCGAGATCATGACCTAAGCGAAAGTCGGACGCTTAACCGACTGAGCCACCCAGGCGCCCCATAACTTTTATTCTTAAAGCCAACGTTACCATTAAGTGAGGGGCCAAAGCCTCAAAGGAGGGGTCCTGCCCCACCCAGAATGCCCAACCTTGACCACTGGACAGGCACTGCCCCCCCCTCAGGAAAACAGCCCAGGCCCGGCCTCCTCCTCAGGCCAGGAGGCAGCTCTGTGTCTCCACTGTGGCTGGGGCGTACAGGTGAGCTAGACCCTCCCACGGTCCCACAGGATCCAGTGGCCCAGGGACCGTATCCCTGAATCCATGTCCATTCTGTGCCAGCTGGGACCTCAATGTTCTGACCAGCGACCTAAATTGATGGTCAGTCTCCCCCAGGAGACCTGGCCAGGACCCAGCCCCACTCCCCTTCTATTTCAATGGCCACCTGAGTCCCATCGCCCACATTATCCGCCATCACGAAGACCCTCGGGCCTTTCCCACCTTCTCGCAGGACCCTAGCCCCGCCTCACCCCTTCTGCCTGCTCTCCCCGCCACCAGCCCTTCCGGCGCAGGCTCCGCCCCTCTAATCGCCCCGCCGCCTCTGCCCTGTCCTGCGCAAGCCCGCCCCTCTGTTCGGCCCCGCCCCTCCGCCGTGTCCGGCGCAGGCCCCGCCCCTCTGCTCGGCCCCGCCCCTCCGCAGTGTCCTGCGCGGGCCCCTCCCCTCTGTTCGGCCCCGCCCCGCCGCCGTGTACTGCGCGGGCCCCTCTCCTCTGTTCGGCCCCGCCCCTCCGCCGTGTCCGGCGCAGGCCCCGCCCCTCTTTTCGGCCCCGCCCCTCCGCCGTGTCCGGCGCAGGCCCCGCCCCTCTGTTCGGCCCCGCCCCGCCGCCGTGTCCGGCGCAGGCCCCGCCCCTCTGCTCGACCCGCCCCCGCCGCCGTGTCCTGCCCAGGCCCGCCCGCAGGCTCGCGGTGACCCGCCAGCCATGGTAAACCTGGGCCTGTCCCGGGTGGACGACGCCGTAGCCGCGAAGCACCCGGTGAGAAGACCAGCCTGGGACGCGGGCCCCGGACCTCAGAAGCTGACCTGAGCGGGGCGGGCAGAGGCTCGGGGAGGGGGTGCCCTCGTCAGGGAAGAGCCACAGAGAGAAGGGGGACCCTCCTGCTATGGGGACTGGGGAAACCTGGGTGGACACGCAGGCAGGTGGGATGTGTCCCAGCCCCCAGGGCCTCACGATGGGTGGATCCCTTCCTTACGGGCAGAATGTGCCCGAAGGAGGGACAGGTGGGATGTACAAGGGGGGGAACTGAGCCCTCAACCCCCCCGCCGCAGGGACTGGAGGAGTATGCCGCGTGCCAGTCGAGCGCATTCATGAAGGGCATCTTCACCTTTGTCACAGGTAGGCTGGGTCCCCGGGCCCTGGGCTGTGGAGAGACCTCGCCCTCCTGTCTCACGCTGCTCCCCAGCAGGCGGCGTCAGGGGCTGGGAGCCTGACAGGTGCGGGGGGCCCTCAGCCCCTCGTGGACAGGCCGGCTGACGGGGGGGACCTGGCTCTTGGCAGGAACCGGCGCAACCCTCGGCCTGCAGATGTTCATTCAAAGGAAGTTCCCGTACCCCTTCCAGTGGAACGTGCTGGTGGCCGTGGGTGGGTACTCCGGGGCCTGTGCCCATGGCCTTGGAAATGCACCTGATTGCCAGAGGGCATGGCTGGCTCTTCAGCGGGGGTGGGGAGGCTGTGACTGGGCATCCCTGCCTCCTGGGAGGGGGTCCCGGGTCTCAGTGGGCGTCCTGCGGAGTCCGCCACCACCATCTGCCCAGGTCCCCTTTCCCTGAGAAGTGCAGAGGCCCAGGCCCACTGGCCCCTGCCCCCTGTCCCCAGTCACAGGCTCAGTGGCCAGCTACTGGGTGACCCGAGTGGAGTCACACAGATGCCGCAACCTCTGGCTCTTCCTGGAGACGGGACAGCTCCCTAAAGACCTGGGCACAGGTAAGAGGCAGGGGGCAGGGGGCGGTGGGAAGCAGAACCTGAGGGCCAGTGCCAGGGGCTGAGGCAGGCGAGCCTGGGCCCCGCGTACTGGCTGCACAGGGCCTCTCCCTGCTGGCCTGTCCCTCGTGCAGGGGCAGGAGGGGGAGGCACGCCAGCCCTCCCCGAGCCCCTTGTGCTGAAGGGGCCGGGGGCCCGGGCTGGGGGGGTGCAGAATGAGGAGTGTGGGCACCCCAAGAAGAGTAGCCACACCCCAGCTGACTGGTCTCCGGCCTGGCAAGCAGCTCAGGGTGTGGTTCTAGCCGCTCCCTTTGCCTTCTACAGATGGGCGCAGCTAAGAGGGCTCCAGCTGGGGCGCAGAAGACCCGGCCGGAGACTTCTAGAACACAGCCCTCAGGGCCTCCTCACCCCAGGCTGGCCCTCCCCCCTCACAAAGGCCCTCCCCACACCCTGAAGTGACCCAGCGGTGTCCCCTGCACACATGCATGGCCAGATCTGCCAAACCTGTGCAGACCGCTCCCGCCCCTGCCCAGGGGGTCAGACCAGAGGGGGCCGTCCCCGTGGGGGTTGGCCTCCTACAGGGCAGCCTGCTGAGAACTGCAGGGGATCAGAGAGGCTCTGGTGCTCAGCGGGAGGGCCATCTGCAGGCTCCGGTGCTCTGACCTCCCTGTCCCGCCCTGGCATCCCCCACAGTCCGAGGTGACAGCTGCTGCGGGGGGGGCGGGTATTGGACGAATAAATGCCTTGCCCTCTTCCCACCTGAGTTCTGCAATAATCAGGAGGCGTGTCAAAGCAGCAAGAAGTTGAGAGACAAATGTCACCTTAGCAGCATACACCTGAGGACCTGCCAGGGCATTTCCTAACGCTGAGCCCCAGAACCGGGCCCTGCGGGCGCTGGAAGGCCACCACCGCCACCGCCACCACCGCAGCTCTGCCTGCCTGCCTGCCCCCCCCCCCCCCCCCCCCCCCCCCCCGTTCCAAACACGCCTATCAGATTAAGTCGCTTCTCTCCAGGGGAGGAGGAAGTGAGGGGTGGGGGGAGGCCAGAACTAGCTTGCCGAAGCGCCATCCCCACAGAAGGAAAGTTCTGGAGTGGGCAAGACTACACACCCCACCCACCCCAGCAGAGGAAGATGCAGAGATGACATAAAACCTGGGCAAATCCACCTCCCCAGCGAGGCTGAAGACACAGCACAGGCCCCGCTCCCGCACCAGCTCAGCGCCTGGGCGCCTTGGCCCCCGCTGTGCAGCAGGCAATCTGTTAGCCGGGAGCCGGGGGGCCGGGAGCCGGGGAGCCGGGGGCCGGGGAGCCGGGGGCCGGGGGGCCGGGGAGCCGGGGAGAACTGGGCTTTGAGTTTTCTTTCACGTCCTAGTGGGTGGTCTGGGGCTGGTAGGCAGTCAGGGCCCAGGCTCCACTTAGTCTGCCCCCTGCTGTGATGGCCTCTATTCCAGGTCCCCCTCGTGGTCCCAGGCAGCTTCATCCTAGTCACTGGGGAGGGGACACTGTGCTTACACGTTGACCAAAACGAAGTCACGTGATACACCTAGTCCCAAGGTGCCTCGGAAGACAGCCTTGCTCTGGGCACGTGGCGCCCCACTAAAATTCGGGGGTCGTACATCTGCAGAAGAAGGTAGAAGCAATACTGAAGGACGAAGAGCAGCCTTGCCTCGGGCCCTGGGACAACAGCGAGGAGGGTTTGCTGCAGGGAGCAGACCAGGCCCGTGACCGGGCCTCCCAACCCTCTGGGGTCTCACAGGGCAGAAGGTGAACTTGGAATTGTGAATGGATCTGGACTCACCTTTAAAAAAAATTTTTTTCAGGGGCGCCTGGGTGGCATAGTCGGTTAAGCGTCCGACTTTCGCTTAGGTCATGATCTCGCGGTTCGTGGGTTCGAGCCCCGCGTCGGGCTCTGTGCTGACTGCCAGCTCGGAGCCTGGAGCCTGTGTCGGAGTCTGTGTCTCCCTCTCTCTCTGACCCTCCCCTGCTCACGCTGTCTCTCTCTCTCTCTCTCTCTCTCTCTCTCCTAGAGATAAATAAAAATTTCAAAAAAAATTTTTTACAGCATTTATTTATTTTTGAAAGAGAGCACTCATGAATGGGGAAGGGGCAGAGAGAGAGGGAGACACAGAATCCAAAGCAAGCTCCAGGCTCCAAGCCGTCAGCACAGAGCCTGACTCAGGGCTCAAACTCACAAACCGAGCTCATGACCTGAGCTGAAGTCACATACTCAACCGACTGTGCCACCCAGGCACCCCTGGACTCACCTTTTAAAGACTGGCAATGACCGGGGCGCCTGGGTGGCTTAGTCGGTTAAGCGTCTGACTTTCGCTTAGGTCATGATTTCGCGGTTCATGGGTTCGAGCCCCGCGTCGGGCTCTGTGCTGACTGCCAGCTCAGAGCCTGGAGCCTGTTTCAGTCTGTGACTCCCTCTCTCTCTGACCCTCCCCTGCTCACCCTGTCTCTCTCTCTCTCTCCTAGAAATAAATAAAACATTTAAAAAAATAAAGACTGGCAATGACCAAAAAGTCAAAAAGGTCTGTGAGATTGTGGAGGACCTGCCTGTGACAGCGTCTGGGTGAAGGCCATTGTTATGAGTGGTGTCCCCAAATTTACATTTGCATCCCCAACACCCAGGACCTCAGAATGAGACTGCATTTGGAGATAAGGCCTTTAAAGAAATGATTGTGTGAGGTGGGCCCTGCCTGATCCCCTCTGGCCTGTGTCCCCGTTAGGACGCACAGAGGGATGGCCATCTATAAGCTCAGGAGGAGCCAGCTCTGCGAACACGCAGCCTCCAGGATACGAGACAAGCAATTGTCATTGTGTCAGCCACCTGGTCCGTGGCATTTTGCTACGGCAGCCCCAGCAAATCCATGCAGCACGGCTGGGGGAAGTGACCTATCCCAGGCGCGTCCTTGGAATCCCGGCTGTCAGGCACTGGGGACCCGTAACCCTAAGGGAAGCTTCGGCTGTGCGCGACCCCGCCTGGGGGAAGCGGCAACTAAACTGGACCCAGGAATTGCCCCAGGAAAGTGGAGGCGGAGCAGGGCAGGCTCCAGGCAGCAGGTGAAGGTCAGGGAGAGATGGGGTAGTGAGGGCTGAGGCAGGGGTGTCATGAGCCAGGTCGCCCTGGGTGTGGGATCTGAGCTTGGGGTGGCATGAGGGAATGGAGATCCCATAAGGCAGAGACTGGAAGTTTTAGGAGGCTGAGGACAGCCTTGGGGTGTGGAGGGGACGAGGAGGGTACAGGGGGCTGGTGTGCGGTGCAGTGTCAAATCACCATCAATCATTTCCCTATGGAAAGTGCCTTGTCCCCGGCACTGCTCCTGAGCAGACAACAGCTGTGACTCAAGCACGCAGGGGACAACCCCGAGGCTGGCTGGGGGAGAGAGTGGGGGCGGGGGGGCCGGGGTCTCCGGGGCTCCGTGGCGGAGAACCCCGGCCCCCATCACAATGGGTCGAGATTCCGGGGACAATCAGCCACGTGCGGTTCTGCTGAGCGGGCCCAGCACAGGGAGGGTGGGAGGTGCACAGGGGCCTGGAGGACCCTGACGGCCACCATGAAGGCGTGCAGTGAGGCAGATGTTGAGGGGCAGATCCAGGAGCTGAAGACAATCACTCGGCTCCAGGGTGAGCGCACCCCCCAGGGGACCAGCTTTCAGATTTAGCCCCGGGGCCAGTCCAGGGCAAACAAGGGCTAGCAGTCACCCACCCCCAAATGGACCTGAGAGTAGGGACCAAAGGGGTCTGCCATGCGGGGGGCTTCAAGGAGATCTATGAGCACAGTGAACCCCAAAGCCAGAGGGGACAGGAAAGGACCCACCTGCTTCTCTGGCCATCGGGTGTGGAAGGGACCATGGGGTGTGCCCACCTCACCCTCCCCACTGCCCAGCCACGGCCATCCCTGAGAGCCACCCAGATGAGCACTGCTGAGCAGTGAAGCCCGTGGCCCCCAAGCGGGGGCAGGACGGAGCACAGCTGTGGTGGCAGCAGCCTTGCGCCCGCCCCTCCCCTCCCCCAGAGCAATGCCGGGCACTGCAGATCCAGGCGGTAAAGGAGAAGACGGCCAAGAACAAAGCCACGCTGGCTCTCCTCCGCAGCAACATCCGCCAAGGGGCCCAGGACTGGGCTTTGGCCAAGAAGGTGAGGGGCCCTGTTCCCCCCGCCCTGCTGACCACCGGCTGGGGGTGGGGACGGGGGCAGATGTCCTGAAACAGGCCCCCACACAGCAGGACAGCAAGGACGTCCTCCTCTGCCCGCTCTTACCTTTCAGGAGCCAGGGGCCATCCTGGGGAGGGGGTCCCCAGGACCTGTTCCCCTGGCTCGGGTCACTCCAGCAAGCCTGATGGGCAGGTTCCCCACCACCCACCCCAGAGGGCAGGGTGGGCCTGACTGGGGTCCTTTCTCCGGGCTCCCCCTACAGCAGGGGCCTCTCTGGCTCTCTGGCCACGTAGGGAGACCTGGGCCGTCTTCTCCAGACTCCCATCACTTCTGAGCTGGGAGGGCCTGCATGCGCCCTCGCTGCCGGGCTAGCACCGGGTAGAGAGGTCGGGGAGAATGCCCGCAGGGAGGGAACGGGGGCCCAGCTCAGCCGCCACCGCTCCGCAGTATGACCAGCGGACCATCTCCAAGGCCTGCGGGAAGGACACGACCATGAGGCTGGGGCACTGTCGCTGCTCCATGGAGGTAAGGCGGCCCAGGAGGGGCCCCCCAGCCTCGCCCGGCCGGCGCACCCCACCCCAGCACCGCCACCAAGCAGCGCTGCGGAGCCGGGGCAGAGCTTCGCGACCCCAGGGGTCCCTCCCCAGCAGCCCCGCGGCGCACCCACGCGCTGGCCGCGCCCTCCCCGACGCAGGTGGCGCGCGAGAAGCTGCGAAAGTACGTCTTCGACCGCGTGAACGTGCACAACGTGCTGATCCACCTGGTGCGGCGGCGGGGTGAGAAGCTGCAGAGCATGCGGCTGCAGCTGGCCGGTTTGCAGCGCCAGCCCGACGCCACCAAGGAGGAGCAGCGCCAGCGGCAGGTGGCGGGCGGGGCGGGGCTTCTCCGGGAGGCGGGGCCTCGGGGAGGGGAGGGGCTTCTCGGGGGCGGGGCTTCTCCGGGAGGCGGGGCCTCGGGGAGGGGCGGGGCTTTTCCGAGAGGCGGGGCCTCGGGGAGGGGAGGGGCTTCTCGGGAGGGGAGGGGCTTCTCCGGGAGGCGGGGCCTCGGGGGAGCGGGTGGGACTCCACTGGGGGGCGGGGCTAGGAGAAAGCGATGCACACCGACCCCTCCCTGGAAGAAAGCTCAGCCTCGGGGTCAGCCTCCAGGTGGGCGTCCACGGGGCCTGTCCGGAAGCACTGTGCGCCCTTGGGCTGTCCCCAGGTCATCCGCCAGCTGGAGAACAACATTGAAAAGACCATGGTCAAGATCACCACGAGTCAGAACATCTACCTGCTGTACGTGGACCTGCTGGATTATCTGAAGAAAGTGAGCCCCTCACCCCACACCGCAGCCCAGGGAAGCCGTCTGGCCGGGAGAGCGGGAGCGGCAGGCCCCAGCCTCCCTGCTGGCCTAGGGTCTCAGCGGCTGGACGCTCCAGCCCCGCGGGGAGGGAGCTGTGACTCTCCTCCGTGCCCGGTTGCCCCGGGACAGAGCCCTGCTCTGGGCCCCAGCTGAGCAGGGCAGGTGCACCCCTAGGTGGAAAACATTGTCAAGAACTTGTAATTTGCTGCTTCAAACCGGCATCTTACGGGATACATCAGAATTGTTTGGGTTTTCTTGCACGTATTTGATGGTTCGGTGTTTTTATCTTGTCCTATCCTTTATCGTTGTGTGGCCTCCGAGGGCAAAAGATGGCCCCTGAGCCTTCAGAAAGTCCCTCATCATAGAGAGACTTCATAGAGGGCAGGTCACCTCTGAGCAGGCGGGTAACCTGGAGCTTGCTGCCCAGCTCTTCCCAGCCAGCCGCCCTGCCCCCAGCAGGAGAGGCCTGGAGGAGGCCCCCAGGGGCCCCGAAGGCCTCTTCTTGGGGAGCAAGAAGACCAAATGACGGGCGGGTGGACAGTGGGGGCCCTGGGGCTGAGAGGAGGCGGCGGACGGGGAGAGTGAGGAAGTCGTCCACACTCCCTCACCCCCAGGCTGGGGCAGGGGGAGTCCTGGAGGGCAGCCCAGCCGGCCAGGTGACAGGTGGAGATGTCTGGAGATGTCGTGGGACGGGCAGACACTGCCGCTCTTCCTGGCTGGGGCCACAGCCCCCCAGGCTCTGCCCAGAGCCGCACAGGCAGGTGTCTCGCTCCTCTGGCCTGTCCCTCAGCCCCTGTTCCTAGGCTCAGCCGAACACCTGCGCCCCTCACCTTCCTGGACCCACCACCCGGCTCCGGCTGTTACCTGGGTCCAGCCCTCCTCCATTTGGACAATTATGTGTCCCCAGGGGCATGTTCTTTTCAGAACATATGCATTTTTAAAAAATAACTCCCAGGGTCATCTGTATTTTTTTAAAAAACTAGTGAAAATCTACATTGTAGTTACTAACCACAAACAACTAAGGGGTCAAGATATATTAGTTATTTATGAGCCTGGCTCTGAGCCTAATACCTCATTACATATAGATTCTGCCCGCAGCCTTGTGAAAGACCCAATATGAACACATGGGCAACACTCTCCCAAATTCCCCTAGCCCGCTGGTCAGGGCAGCCTTGGCCTTAAGCCCTGGTCTCTGACCCCACGTCCCTGTTTCGAGCCCCTCTGCTACACTTCAGACAGCAGCCACTCCCCGGGGTGGGGCACGGTTCAGTTCGACGCCCCCGTGACAGCCTCCTTGGCAGTATGCCTGAGGGTCTGGTCCCGGGCAGCGGGAGGGTCCACCAGGAAAATGCTGTCTGCCCTCCTGAAACAGTGCTTTTCCCTGCTCTGCGCCTGGTGGGGGCTGGGGCCACAGGCCGGACCCTCCAGTGTCCTCAGGGCTCCAGCCGTCTGGGGTAAGACGTGAGGGGCAGCATCTGGTTGGCCCGGAGCCCCTGGGCGGACAGTTTCCGTGCCCACCTGCTCTCGCCCCTTTTGATACAGAAACTGGCAGGCTACCCCATGGGGCTGGACAAGCTGCAGAATCTCGTGGGTGACTACTGCTCGGAACTGTCAGACATGACAGTCATGTCCCAGGACGCCATGATGATTACGGACGAGGTCAAGGTGAGCTCCAGTCCCAGGCCAGGGAGCCCGCAGGTCCCTGTCTCAGACCTGTCTGGCCTAGGGTCCATAGGGACACTCCCGGCACCGCCTGCAGTCACTGGAAGGATCCAGCAGCCACCTCACCGGCCTGCCCTGCTCACACACTAGGCCCCTGGACAGAAAGAGTGGCCCCTGGGCATGGAAGCCGAGAGGTAGATGCAGGAGGGAGAGAGTTAGCCTGGTGCGGGCAGGGGCCATCCATTCACGCGGCCCATGCCAAGGCCGCCTCAAAGCCCATGCAAGTCAGGCACGCATCATCCTCATGATGGGGGCAGTGAGTCCACGACGAAGCGTCACACAGCCACTGGCCTATACTGCAGAGACGAGTGGGCGACATGGGGCTACTCGGGGCACTTAGCTGCTCAGAGAGGCAGTGCTGGGGAGTGGTCCCAACCCTGGAGGCCGGCGGACAACCAAGGTCCTGGGCCATAATGGGGCCACAGGAGGTGTGGGTGGCGGGAAGAGAGCAGGTGTGGAGGAAGGGAGCCTTTGGGCCAGTGGAGGCAGCAGGGAGCCAGGGGGGTGGGGTGGCCGGGGGGGGCACTTAGATGCTGGGCCCTCCACCCAGCCCGGAGCTCTGGGAGGAGAAATTTGCCTTTTAAAACGTCTGTGCTCTGGCTGCAGAGACTAAGGGTACAGAGTCCAGATGCTGGTGACACGGAACAGACCAGTGGTGGAGCTAGGGGCCTGATGGTCACTGGGGCCCAGAAGTCACCCGATGAGCTGTGGGGCCAAGTCAGATGTGGACGGGGGTGGAGAGGGCAGCATGCAGGACGCATGGGCAGGCATGGACAGATGATAGATTTAGCTGCCAAAGCAGGACACGCGGGAAGAGCCTGGGCTTGGGGGGCGATGCTGAGTCCTTTTTAGGCCCGTGGAATCACTCCAGGGAGTTGTCGTCAGTGGAGACAGCTGAGGCAGCAGGGAGCCCAGGCTATGGAGAGAAACGGGGTCCCTGAGCCGAGGGTGCAGCTGGGGAAGGCGGCACCCCCAGGGGCCAGGTGGGGGTGTCCAGAGAGGAGAATGGAGGGCCGGAGGGACTGTGAAAGCCGCAGGCGCAAGCCTGTTAGGACGAAGGGCACAGCCAAGGGCTTCCAGCGCTATTCCCAAATCTAGAAGATGGGGACTGAAACTGATGGCCAGGCTTGGCACCATGGGAAGCCGTGGTGAGACACGCCTGCCCCACCTCCTGCGTCCCCAGATGAACATGAGGCAAGGGGAGGCGACTTTCATCGAGGAACGCAGGGCACGGGAGAACCGGCTCAATCAGCAGAAGAAGCTGATCGACAAGATCCACACGAAGGAGACCAATGAGAAGTACCGCAGGGTGAGTCCCCGAGGGACCCCACAGCAATGGGAGGCAAGCCAGGCGGCTCCCTCCCCAGCAGAAGACACCGCTCACCACCTCCTCCCCTCCTCCCAGGGCCGGCGGGACTTGGACTTCTCCTCCAATATGATGACTACAGAAACCGTGAAAGGTACGCACTCGGCTCTCTGCCCGCGTCCAGCAAGGGTCTGAAAAGACCGGCACAGACTCAGGTCTCTGTGAGGCCAGCCACGGCCAGGGTGAGGGAAACAGCCGAGCCCCCGCCTCTCCCTGCTCTCCCTGCAGAGGCTGAGTGCCAACAGCCACAGCCCACACTGCAAGGCACTGCTCCCAACCTTGGGCTCACTGCCAAGTGTGGTCGCGCCCCCCCGCTCCTCCGCTGTACTTGTACTTGACGGTGCTGTCCCCTGGCATCCCAAGGCTCGATCGCCCAGTGATTCCTCAGAAGAGTTGGGTCAAGCCCCAGACCCCTGTGCTGCCTCTGAGAAGTGCCAGGAATCACCCATGCCGGGCACCCGCTGGATGGAGCTGCCTTGGGGTGTCCCTGAAGGGTCAGCTGAGGGAGGAGCAGGGTAAAATGCAGGTAACTCTCACAGGTACCTGCCCAGCTCTCTGGTAGCCTCCCCGGAGGCCCTCGGCATGCGTGGAGGTGTCTGATGGCCTCGGGCAGAGTTCCCGTGACCCTCCGGCATGCTGGCCACCCTTCCCCTCTGCTATGCCCAGTGAGGAGAAGAGAGGCCTCCAAGTCTGATATCGAATACGAGACAGACGTGACTGCTTCAGTGGAGAAAGTGAAGACGGCTGTGCGATGCTCCTATCTCTGGGTACTGCCCCCTGGCACTCCTGGGGTGTGAGTGGCAGGCAGGGGGCCCTCGCCCCAGCCCAAAGCCTACTGCGGGTACCTTTTGAATGAATGTGGGCACACAGCTGCAGCTTCACGGCTGAGAGTAGAGCGCACTCTGGGACACAGCCGGCATGTCCGAGTCACGTTCCAGGGGCCACACAGAGCCTGCAGGGATTCAAGGATCCAAATGCTGAGACCTTCACCTACAGCTCTGTCCCTCCCTAAACCGCCAGGACCATAATGAGAGGCTGCCACTGCCTGGTCCTTCAGTTTAATCCGATCTGGCTTTATTATTAGTAAGCTTAGCTCCCATCCTTAGACGAGTGGCTCAAAGCCCCTGGCAGTTTCTCAGGGGTGATGATCTTGTCGTGGCTGCCCGCTCTGCTTGCGGTGTGAGCAACACGTGGGGCCGTGCATGAAGGGCTTCACCCAGGACCTGGCCGCAAGTCAGCATCGTTGCTGACCGCTGGGGGGACCCCAGAAGAAGCCTGTTCTGTGCGGCCCATGCCTACCGGGCCCACACCCGCTTCTCTCCCCACTGGCCTGGCCAGGACATCGCTGGCCGCCTCCTGGCACAGAGGAACACGGAGGAGAACCTGGGGCTGCAGATGGAGGACTGTGAGCAGCGGCGGGCGCAGCTCGAGGCCCTGATGAAGAAGCTGGAAACGGAGGAGGCAGTGCTCAAGTTCCGCCAGGCGCCCGGCTCCGTCAGGTACCCTGGGAGGCCCCTGTCTCCCACCAGGGCCGCCCAGGGGGGCCCTTGTGACCCGCCCACGTGGGCCGGGGCCCGGCGCGGAGCCCGGCGTGGACACTGGTGGCCAGACGGGTGGGCCACGAAGGCCCAGCCAGGAGACACCACGTGCTCACAGCTGAGCTCTTGAGCCCCTGAATTTAGCATGACGCCCACCTCAGGACTGTGGCCGCCTCGCCCTTGACTCTGTGCCACCTCCCTCCCCATCGTCCTCAACAGCTTCAAGTCTGTTGAGAAGAAGATGAAGGACATGCTGAGAGAGGAGGAAGAAAGGCTCCGGCTGGCCTACTCCAACATGACCAAGAGCCAGAAGCTGCTGCTGACCATCCAGACGGGCATTGACAACCTCTATGTCCGGCTGATTGGCATTGCCCTGCCCACGGCCCAGGTACCAGCCGCAGTGGGCGGAGCCACCCGCACGCAGGGCCCCTGGGAGAGGCCAGGGGAGAGATGAGACCTTCTGCCGGCCTACAGAGAGAAGTGGTGCTCTCCGAGCCCCCTGACGCGCTCAGCAAGCTGGCCGACTGCGAGGGGAAGCTCGTGTACCTGGCCGACAGTCTGCGGATGCTGTCCAGGACTGAGGAGGTAGCCGGCGGCTGGGGCTGCCGCTTTGTCCCCTGTACCCTTGGAGCTGACAGGCCCGTGTGCTCTGCAGGTGAACACAAAGCTGAGGGATACTCTGGAGTCCTCGACTCTGAAGGAGAAGCAGAACACGCGGATCAGCTTTGAGGAGCTGGAGGATGATGTGATAGGTACAGGCTCCGGGCTGGGGGCCAGGCCGCCCGGCAACGCGCAGCGGGCGTGCGGCAGACGGCAGCGTCTGAGCAGGGCCACCTGCAGGCGCAGTGGGGGCTCCAGGGACAGACGGGGGGTGTCACTTGTACCCACGCTCTTTTAACTTACGGAAGTGACTTAGTGAGGACATGGAGAAGGTAATGCCGTCGAAAGGAGAACGTATTGACTTTCCAGACGCACGGGAGCATCACTGCCGGCCAGGAGGCGGAGAGGAGCAAGGGGAAGGCCGAGCCCAGAGCCCTTCTTGGGGTTTCCGTGGGAGAGGCAGGGGAGGGCAGGGCAAACCGCTTCAGGTGGGCTTTTGGAAGAATCCCAGTGGGTGGCGGTGCCGGGCCCCCGGTTGATTTAGGCGAGGATTATTGGCTTGGTGTGAGGGTGTATCTGATAAAGAAGGGGTGGGGAGGGGGGCTCTGGATCGCTTGGTTCGCACGAGAGACGCTCCCAGCGGGCGAGGCTTCTGCTGTCCCCAGGGACTGGCCAGCCCTGCCAGGGGGCAGCCTCTCCCCGGGTGTGTAAGAGCCCACAGGCCAGGGCATCGGGAAGACAGAAAATAAGACAAAGTAGCTAACAGCTGGCCCCTGATGACTGCACGCCCACGAAGCCCGGACTGTCCGCGAGCTCGCTGCGGCAGGGGCTCCAGAGTGCAGCTGCCCTCCTCCTCGACCTTTCTAGAAACCTTCCAGTTCGCAGACGTGGACCACAGCTACGTCCCCTCGCGGGCCGAGATCAAGGGGCAGGCCCAGCGGCTGATCGAGGGGAGGCTCAAGGTGGCCAAGAAAAAGAAGAAGTAAGCTGGAGGAGGAGCCCCGCCCCGGCCCCGAGCCGGCGCTTTGTTACGCAAATAAACATTTTTCCAGGACTGCCGGGGGCCGTGGGACAGGAGTCTCAGAAATGAACTCCGGGAGACCTAGACGTGGGGGGATCACGTTGAGAAGCTGCGGAAGCGTGGGGCACTGGGGGCGGGGCCAGAGTTAGCGGGTGAGTGGGGACGGGTCCCGCAAGGAAGCGGACAGGTGCCAAGCCTCATCCGAGAGCCCGAGGACCGCCCCGAAGGCCGGACGGCTGACGTGGCTCCGCGCGCCCCGCCGGCCCGCCGTGCGGCACATGCGCACACCGCCGCACCGCCAGGGCGCTCGCGGCGCGCCGGACCCAGGCCGCTTCCGCTCCCGCCCCACCGCGCACGCGCGCACCCTCTTGGCCCTCGCGGCACCCGTAGCCGCGCGCCCCGCCGAGCCAACGCCAAGATGGCGGTTCTGACAGACGGAGGGCTGCCGCGCCGGGGGTCCCCGGGGCTGGAGCGGAACCGCCGCGGCTGAGCCCCTGCTCTGCCCTCGAAGCAGGCGCCCGGCCGCCGGGACCCGGGACATGGTGCGATCCGCGCCGGGTCGCCGCCGTCGCCGCCGCCGCTGAGCTCGCGGGCCGCTCCGGGCTCGGACGTGGGAGCGGGAAGATGTTTTCCGCGCTCAAGAAGCTGGTGGGGTCGGAGCAGGCTCCCGGCCGCGACAAGAACATCCCCGCCGGGCTGCAATCCATGAACCAGGCGCTGCAGAGGCGCTTCGCCAAAGGGGTGCAGTACAACAGTGAGTGCAGGCCGGGCGCGCAGGGTTCCTGCCCGAGGAAAGTGGGGTCGGGGGCACGGGTGGAAGAGGGCGCTGCCCCGCACGGTCCGCAGGCCTGGGCCCCGGCGACTGGGACTTGGCAGAGACCAGGTCGCGCCCCGGCCCAGGAAGCACTCGCGCCCCCAGGGCCTGGCGGTCTGCGGGGAGATGTGGCCGGTCCTGTTCCTCTCTGTTGAAGATGTGCTGAGCCCTTACCTGTGGCAGGTACCCTAGGGGCGTTCACCTAGGATCAGGAGATGATGTCGGGAGGTGATGCCGGGCCGGAGACGAGGTCCTGGAGGACCCCAGGGCCGGAGTGGGGGCGCCTGGGCCCGCGGTGTTCCCCTCTGACCGCTGGGTCATTCCCGAGGAACCCTGGCACGTTAAGAAATCTGTGCGTTTCGTTTGCACGGTAAAATTCGTCCCGGCGGTTCCTGGTGCGCTCTGCGGTGCCCTGATTGGCCCGGATAACCTCGTCCTAGAGTGATTCTTACATAAGGTGGGGAGAGCTCTGTGGTCTGTGACGCTTGAAGGGGTGGTGGGGCTCCCCGTCAGTGAGCCACGTGACAGCCTGCCCAGGGGCGCCGAGATCCAGCCGGCCGTGGTGGTTTGAGCTCTGGGATTTTGTGGGCTTCATATTCAGTTAGAGGGGAATATCGTCTACGCCACACATTCCTGCCCCCCTCTTCCTTTTTTTAAGAAGCATTTGTAAGGGATATATTTGGAAAAAGCTCCAGAAGGCACAGAGACTTACTGTAGGAGACTTCTCTTCCCCAAGGGAAGCAGGAGTTATTTTCAGATGCCCTCCGAGCCCAGGATGTTTCCAGGCCTGTCATAAATTATGTAAATTGCGTAGCTCCTAGAGGCTGCCCGTCCTCTTGACCTCTTTAAGGTTTTCCATCTCACTGTGCTTTTCCTGGTGTTATTTAAAGCCCTTTTATGTTCTCTGTTTTTAAATTGTTTTCCTTTCAAGGATTTTCATATACTGCTGCTACAAGGTTTTGGGTTCCTCCCTACCCCCGCCCCCTCTACTACTTTAAGAGAACTTTCTGGTCTCTCTGATGACATATTGAGGTGGTCACATGCAATATTAAACTAATCGGAAAGATGTTTGTGCAGGTTTAATTACTTTTTGTGCTTATTTATATTTGAGAGAGAGAGAGGATGATGGGGGGGCCACAGAGAGGGAGGGAGACAGGGAATCCGAAGCAGGCTCCAGGCTCCAAGCTGTCAGCACAGAGCCTGACACGGGGCTCCACGTTGTGAACTGTGAGATCATGACCTGAGCCGAAGTCGGATGCTTCACCGACTGAGCCCCCCAGGCGCCCCTGAAGACCTCTGTGCAGGCTTAAAAGAGAGGTATTTTAGATACAGATGTATTCAACTCTCAATTTTGTATGTATTTGTTACATTCAGAGAAGAGAGTAGTAAGTCAAATTACTCATTTGTACAAAGCTGAGATTCTTCATTCGGCTCCCTTATTTACTTCTATTACTTAAAGTATTATTTTAAGCTTAATTCTAGTTGTGTGGAAATCAGAGCTGGAAACTGGAAACTTTTCACCTTCTGAAAAGCACCCCTGACGGGCAGAGACCAGGGGTGGGTAGGGCAGGGGCAGGCATGGCAGGGATGTCCCAGAGAAGGGAACCCAGCCTGCGGCAGGTGCGGGACAGGCTGTGACTCCCGAGAACCGCAGCAAAGGTGGAAATTGAGAGAAATCCCTTTGAGAGGGAGGCTGGCCTGCTAGTTGAACAAGGTGCAACTTGGAAACTTTTTGATTTCCTTTATTTGAACAGGTGCAACTTTGAAACTTTTTGATTTCCTTTATTTATTTTCCAAAAAACTTTAATTAGGGGATAGAAGCCAGCCAGCTGATGGTTATAGATTCAGGGTTTATGGGCAAGGGTGGGTGGCTTCCAAGCTCATGTGTTGTCTCTTACCGAGCCTTGTCCTCTTAGGGCAAAGTTTTCTTTTAAATTGCAATGATAATAGAAGTGACTCATGTCACTTATGCAAGAGCCCCAGCGCACACATCAAATTTAGACTCAAAACCTGAATGAGACATTGGACCATAATTATAGTTTGAAAGTTACTTGCATTCAAAGTGGCAGAAAGGATGTTGCCTTACCTGGTCTATCTTTCTACTCGGACACAAGTTCCCAGCGGTGTTGTGAAGAAGCGTGGACTGGGGCACCTTCCCAAGTCAGGAAACGCCAGTCATGATGAGGCTTGGCCGGTTCGCCCTTGCCCAGGACTGCGCTCCCGGCAAAGCCGGCGCCCGGACGCCGGGGCAGCCAGGGTCCCGGCCCGTCAGGTCTCGGTGCTAGAACTTAGAAATGGACTTAAACACTTCTCTTGCTAAAAAACCTCTGAAAGGTTGATTTCAGGGTAAGAAGGAAACAGCTTTAAGATTATATCAAGATTATGAGCTGACACGTCATGTTTGGAAAAGAACCAAAGAGAACCGCCAGGAATGAGAAATACGGCCATTAAAACCAAGAAGCCAGCAGGCAGGTGAATCAGCGCAGGGACCACACTGAGGACAGGGCTCGGCCTGGGGGAGAGATGCGCAGCGGGGACGGGGCACACGCGGGGTACGAGTCTCACACAAGAATAGCAGGCGCCGGGAGGCAGTAGTATTTGAGGGAATGAAGGCAGGGTTTTCCAGAATTCGGGAAGTACGGGAAACCCCACAAAGGGTCCAGGGTTTTAAAAACACAGTAACTACACCGGCCACGCGAGCATTTCCACCCCCGGGCCGGAGACGCAGCGGCACCTGCCCACACGCTGCGCAGGCAGCGGTCACGGTTGTGGCCTGTGGGGGCCTCACCCGAGGAGGCGGTTACTCACGAGGGCGCGTGGGTCAGCTCATTTCCGGTCTGAGGCCACTGTCGGCGGCGCACAGGCTCTCGCTGAAAGAATATGGAGGGTGGGCGCCAGATCGATGGGGATGGCGATCGGGTCACGGGCGTGGGGCCTAGAAGACAAAGGTGAGCACGGAGACGGGTGACTCTATGGGCTGAGATCCAAGCAGGCGCTGGTCACGGCCATCGCTGTGACAGTGGCTCACATGGTCCAGGTGGAAGGAGGGACTGAGCCCCTGGCAAGCCTCCGGGAGCCGGGACCGAGCCGATCCAAGTTTCGGCTTTGGAGAGGCCTTTCGCTGTTTAAGAGGAAGATAAAGAGATTAATTCACTTGAGATGAATCACAGCAAATGTGAATGAATGTTAAAAACTTAAGTTACTAGGGGCGCCTGGGGGGCTCAGTCAGCTGCGCGCTCCGCGCTCGGTTTCACCTCAGATCCCAGGGATCCAGCCCCATGTCAGGCTCCGAGCTGGGCGTGGAGTCTCTCTCTCCCCCGTGCCCACTTTCTCTCTCTGTCTCTGCCTCTCACTCTCTCAATGGATGAATGAGTGAACAAAAATGAATTAAAAAAATACACAGTTCAGTGATAATGAACAGCCCACGTCCTTGTGGTCACTGACCTAAGAATACAGTTTGAAAACTTAGCAAAAGAACAACAAAATAAATTTTTTTTTAAAATATTTTTATTTCTAGGAGAGAGAGAGAGAGAGAGAGAGCGTAAGCAGGGGAGGGTCAGAGAGAGAGGGAGACACAGACTCCGAAACAGGCTCCAGGCTCTGAGCCGGCAGTCAGCACAGAGCCCGACGCGGGGCTCGAACCCACGAACCGCGAGATCATGACCTAAGCGAAAGTCGGACGCTTAACCGACTAAGCCACCCAGGCGCCCCAAAGAACAACAAAATAAACCCCAAGAAAGTAGAAGGAAGGAAACGACAAAGGAAAAAGCAGAAAGCAGTGACTTTTTTAAAAGAATCAGTTGAGGTGTTCAACAAAACATATCGTGGCGCGTGCCTGGGAAAGTAGGCTCTGGGAAGGTTAGCAAAGAAAAAAGACAGATGTCACGAATATCAAGAGTACAGGACTATAACTACAAGGTTTTAAGATACAAAACGTTCTGAATAATCTTGTGCGGGTGAATGGAAAACTTAGAGAGGGCAGTGGCCTAGAGAAAGGCCCCTGAGGCTGCCCCCGAGAAATCCCGACTCTGAGTCTGGAGAGCCCGGCCTCACCGTGATGGAGAAGACGCGCGTGACAGACGGGCGCCCAGCCTGCTTGCTGCCGCCAGGACACAGGAGGACGGACACAGAGGGTAACCGTCCAGTCCTGTCCGTGAGCACAGATGGCGTAACCTAGCGAGAGGCCAGGAAATCCGATCTAGAAAATCATCAAAATATTCGTAACAAACCATTGCGTTGAGACCAAATAGGACGACTCCGGGAATGCACACATTAGTAGAAAAGATATTTACACTTTACCAGTGGGTTAAAGGAGAAGCAGCATTATAATCTCAGTAGGTGCAAAGAAAAGATCAGATAAAAGTCAACACCCATTCGTGGTTTGTAGAAAATAAAAAGAGAAAACCCACTTCTTTTTTTTTTTTTTTAAGATTTTTATTTTTAAGTAATCTCTCCACCCAACATGGAATGCGACCCCACGACACCAAGATCAAGAGTCACCCGCTCCATGTAGAAACTAATTTGACAATAAACTATTTGTAAAAAAAAAAAAAAAAAAGAGTCACCCGCTCCAGCAACTGAGCCAGCCAGGCGCCCTGAGAAAACCCACATCTTAGCAAACCAGGAGCAGAAGGAACGCCTTTCGCCTGGTCAGGAATATTTACCAAAACCTGTATCCGTATATACTAACGAGACATAGTAAGCTTGTCTTTTAAAATCAGGAGCGAGGCATAGACTCCCCGCTTTCATTGAGCTCTCCATGGAGATATAGAATTCCACCCAGCACAAGA
Organism: Hyaena hyaena; assembly: GCF_003009895.1. Taxonomy (NCBI): domain Eukaryota; kingdom Metazoa; phylum Chordata; class Mammalia; order Carnivora; family Hyaenidae; genus Hyaena; species Hyaena hyaena. The sequence continues at coordinate 205,022 of NW_024082328.1, read as the reverse complement.
GAAAATGAAAGTATGGGGCAGGGGCAGATACAGGCCCTTCTAAAGGGAAAATATTAACATAGAAATAAAAATATTAATTTTTCCCAGGGTGCCTGGGGGGCTCAGTCAGTTAAGTGTCTGACTCTTGATCTCAGCTCGGGTCTTGATCTCAGGGTCCTGAGTTTAAGCCCCGCATTGGGCTCAGTGCTGGGCATGGAGCCTACTTAAAAGTGTGTGTGTGTGTGTGTGTGTGTGTGTGTGTGTGTGTGTGTGTGTGTGAGGGGGGGGTTCCCTTTGTTGGGACGCTGTTTCATGTAGGACGTGGACCACCCACACCGTCTCAGCACAGCACCCAGCGTGTTTCTGGCAGCGTGAGAAAGCCGGGAAGCTGGACAGCCCTTCCCTTTAACAACATTGTAAACGTCTGAGTAAAACGTTTAGGAATACATCGGTGCATCACTCAGTTCTGAACTCGAATGAGGCTTGTGCGGTTGTTCGCTGCACGTTTCCCAAGAGCAGAGGGAGTGATGGTGGGAGGGGCGGCAGCTCTGAAGCTGAGGCGCCTGCCTGCCCCTGGCGGGGTGTGGCCCCCGTGGGCCGGGGGGGGGACCCTGAACTCACGCTAGAAGTGGCCTCTCCCAGGAAAGCCCTGCCCAAAGCCAGGTCTGTGTCAGCCCGCGTGGGTGACCTCCACGTGGGTTTGCCTCTGAATCATCACTGTGGTCCCAAAGTCTCAAATGGAGAATTCACTTTAGGCCTTCCCAGGTCATTAGCTAGCGTTCCAGAAATATCACAGGGACCTTCTGACAAAGTGGCTTCAGCTCAGACCTTAGAGAGGCCCCGTGGACACCGTTCACGAGACCTGGAGCTGCTGGTAGATCAGGACACCCAGCAGCAGAGGCCGGACCCGCGGACCCGGCGCCTCGGGGCTCGGGCTCCACGCGTATCAGGGCGCACACGGCCCTCGTCCCGCAACGGCTCTGCGCTTACGGCGGGAGCACCTCGTGGTGTAGACGGTGTCAGGCCCGCCGTACACCTGGGACTGACGTCATACCGTGGGTCAGCCGCACCTCAGTGACCACGTCAGTGCACAGATCTGTTTAAAGAAATAAAAGAGGCCTGAGAAAACAAGCAGGAATCTGAGAGCAGAGAAAGAGGCAGAGTAGGTTGAAGAGGACCCTGCCCGGGGAAGCCAGGACAGGGTGAGGGAGCACACGGAGCGCGGCCACCATGAGCAGCGCTGTCTGGGGCGCGAAGGGCCGCGCAGCTCCCCGCCCGCCCTCAGCCGCTCTGGGGGCTCTGCGTTTGCGTCCCCGCCCTCGGGGCTGGGCTGCTCGTGGCCGCTGACCGTGAGTCTCGTGTGGGTCCCTCCCACGGGAGGCGGGCTCCCCTAAAGCGACACGCTTCCTGCAGCGTGTTCAGGCCCGTGACAGGGACCCGGGGCACCGCCAGAGCTGCGCCGACAGCGCACACGTGTTCTGGCGGCGCTCTCAGGTGTTTGGCTTCTGGATGGAATCGTGTCTAGACCGCCTGCCCCTGGACCTTGAGGCCCATGGCTTGTGTCCCATCTGGAGACAGGATGGAGCGCGAGCAAGAGCGCCCCTGAGGTCTGACAGGAGGCGCTTCAAGTTGAGAACAGCTAACGTGTCCTGATGACGGCCGGGGGGGGGGGGGGGGTGGGGGGGGGGGGGGGGACCATGGAGGGGGAGCCGACGTCGTGACCCAGCTGCACGGGAGGAGTAGTGAGTGTCCGAGAACAGAGGGTGGGTGCCAGGAGGAAAAAGCCAGGAGGCTGGGGGGCCGGGCCAGGGCTCGGGGCTGCCCGTGTCCCTGCGCCGCGTCCTGTGGGCTCGCTCACTGCCGCGTGCACACCTGGCACACAGGCCGCCACGTAAACACGTGTTGGGCGAGCAAAATAGCATATAGGCTGTAAGCCCACACGTGCGGCCTTGAAAATGCTGGCGCTCTCCTAAATCGCGTGCTAAAAATACCAGGGCTGCGAGAAAGTAGGTTAAGAGCGAACTTCCGAAATCTAGGGAGCTGCCTGAGAACATCAGCTGCCCCACCCCCTCCAGCAGCCTGACCCTGACCCTGTGAGTCAGGGGTCCCCGGGACATCCGGCTCTGGGGGAAGACCACTCCCCTGCAGGTGCAGGGTCCCAGCGCGGTTCACTCCTTCGGGGGTGGGGCGGGGCGAGCAGAGCGGAGGGCCCTGGGGGCTGGGGGGGGGCCGGCCAGGAAGCCCTGCTGTCCTCCCCTCAAGGGTCTCCAGCCAGGCTGCTCCCCAGCACCAGGGCTCCTCCCTGCTCGCCAGCCACTCAGGCCACGCTCTGTGTGGAAGAAACTTGTGTGGCAAGTGAACTGTTGGTGAAGTTACAGTTTGCCGTTGGTTTGATTTGTTTACCTGATCTGTCCCCCCCCCAGTGAAGATTGTGATCCGAGGTGACAGGAACACGGGAAAGACGGCGCTGTGGCAGCGGCTGCAGGGCAAGCAGTTTGTGGAGGAGTACATCCCCACGCAGGAGATCCAGGTCACCAGCATCCACTGGAACTACAAAAGTGAGGGCGGCCGGCGGGGGCGGGCGGGGCCTGGTGCGGTGGGGACTTCCTCCCCGGCCGCGGTGCCCTCACAGAGCCCTGTAGACCTGAGCGAGCCCCTTGAACTCGGAGGTGCCGGCGTCGGGGCACCCGTCACAGCGGTTCTCGGGTGCTCGGAAATCAGGAAACCCAAGTCCTTTGAACCATTTTAAACATCTCTTGTTATTGAAAAAAAGAAAATGTCGTTGTCACCAGTGGGGCACACGGGTCTTTGTAGAAGTTCCCAGTCCCCGCCCACCCTGGGGCAGCTGTGTGGGCCGGCGCCACCATAGTCATCAGCTGGACTGATGGGGCCCAGGGAACCCCCCACGGCACCCCTTCCCAGCTGGGGGGAAGCTGGCTGTGGTGGGTGTTCCTGTGGCCCTCGGCCTGGGGCAGGCATGCGCAGTTCCCCACCTCGCCCTTCCCCCTCCCCCAGAGCCCGGGGTGGAGCGGTGAGCCCACTACCAGCAGACACGGGTCCCCACACCCCTCCCTCCCGACTAGCAAACGACTAGCAAACCGACTAGCAAACCTAGCAAACCGACTAGCAAACCGCTAAGGAGGGTCTAAGAGTCCCCTCCCTGTGAAAAAAAGACCAGTCATTCAGAGCAAGCTTGCATGAGGCCCCGCCTCCCCCTCGGGGGCCTGTCCTGGGCCAAATCCACCAAAGGCTTTGGTAGAAACTTGGCACCAGGCAGCCAGCCAGACCCAGCCCGACGTCCCGGGGAACGAAGTTGAGGCTGGTCGCTGGGCAAGAATCGAGCCAGAGTGACATCGGGCCCACTGAGGCCTGACCCAGCACCCACAGCCTGCTGCCTGGGCGCACCTGCAGAGAGCACCTGGCCATGTGGACCTGGGCCAGGGACAAGCCCACCCCAGGGACACCTGCCGGAAATGGGCGGCATGTCAGCTGAGGGTGTGCCAAGATGGCTCGCTGCACCTTGAGCAGGAGCCTGAAGGAGCGATGAGTCTCACTGCCATCCGGGGAGGGGCTGCAGCTCCTCGGCGGGGGGGCCGGGTGCTTGAAGAAGGTGCTGAGGGAGGAGCGCGGTGTTTCCTGGCTGGGGACCCAGCCTTGAAGTGTGGGAGCAAACCGCGACACTCAGACAGCCCCTAAAAGCCCCTCCGCCCAGAAGGCCGACAATCACAGCGGGCACTAATCTTTGTACCCCCCCTATTTTAGCCACTGACGACATCGTGAAAGTTGAGGTCTGGGACGTAGTTGACAAAGGTGAGTCCCGTCTCTTTATTACCCATACTTTTTCCTGCCGCTTCGTCCGTTCTGCGGAGCAGAAGCCCTCCCTGCCCCGTGCGCACTCTGTGGGTGTGCCCTGTGTGAGTCACGCGACCCTCTGGGTTCTCAGCAGACGCAGGGTGAACGCTGAGCGTGTGACCAGAAGGTCTGTCCCCAGGAGCAGCCAGGGGCTGTAGGAGGTCTGGCCTTGTGCCGTTCCCCTGAGTTTCTGGATCTTTGGCCACTCCCTCCTGGCGCCTAGAGTGGCTGGGCAGACGCACGGCAGTGACCGGTCAGGACCGTGGCCTTTGCTGCTTAATGTGCGTTTCACGCACTGGGACAGAGCACGTGGCCGTGGGGCAGACACAGGCCAGCAGCAGTGAGAGAGCACGCGTGAGTGGGAAAGGGGCGGCAGGAGAGGGAGACACAGTCTCCCTGTCACAGTCACCCACGTGACTGGTGCCTCACAGTCGCTGCTGGCTCTGGTGTCTCTGCTGTCACACTGAGGTGCTCGAGCTGCTGGGGACCCCCAAGACGGGGACTGCACCCCTGTGCGCCTGTTGAGGGGGGCGGGCACGCTTCTCCTCCGGCACCCTCTCATTCCCTCCGCTGTGACTCTGGGCAAGAGCCGCCATTCCTCCCTGGTGCCGGTGCCCCATGTGTGCCCTGAGCTGCCAGGCACGGGGTGCCCTGGGCTGGAGGGCCTGCCGTGCCGCACGTGTCCTCGGTGAGAAGGGACAGCCTGTCCTCCATGGGCTCTGGTTTCTGGTGCCGACACTGCACGCCCCCGTCCCCTCACCACCCCCCTTCGGAGGCGGGTTTAGGTTCCCGGGCCCGATCCAGCTCCTGTAGGGCCACCTGAGGGTGAACGGGACGCCTTAAGCCGCGGGGCCCCTCGTGACGCCCAGCATCCCTGGCAGCCCCGTGTCGCCTGGTCCCCTGCACCCCAGCTGGTTGCCTGTCGGGCAGGGTGTGAGCACCACACACAGCAGCGGAGGGCATCGGGCTTGAGAGGTGGTGGGCGGCGCGGAGGTAGCAAGGAGATGAGGCCCTGCGAGGCCCAGGGCGCCCAAGGAAGGAGGGCATCTGGGAGCACCCCTGGGCAGCGGCAGCTCACGAGATTCTCGGTGGTACCGGGGACGCGGCCCTGGGGCCCGGGAGCAGCTGCTGGGAGGGTGTGGCGTGGCCAGCTGCCATGGGACTGGGGCTGCCCGCTGCGCCCGCTGGGCCCCCGAGGCAGTGAGAGGGTCAGAAAGCAGCTGTGGAGGCAGGCAGCTGCTGGTGTAAACGCGTCCGCCCTGTAACGGCGATGGCTGGGGCTCTTTATTACGTTGGAGCCACTGGTTGGCGTTCGCTCAGGCCCAGGCCCACCTCGGCCAGCACCGGCACCAGCTCAGGGAGCCTCTCTGGCCTCCGGCGCAGCGCCTCCGAGGCTGGGCTGGGCCAGCCCGCGCCAGCCCACGGCGCCCTGTCAGGATTGGGACCTCTGTCGGCCCGGGAAGCAAGTGCCAAGTTTGAAGCAGGGCCCGGTGGGGGTCTTCGGGCGACCTTGCTGCGCGGTCCTGAGCCCTGGTGGCTGTCCTCCAGTTGAAGCCAAGCTGTCGGAGCCCATCAGGGCCTCCTGGCGAGGCCGGGCGGCCACAGCTGCCGAGGAGGTCTCCATGGAGTTGTGGCCACTTCCTGCCGCCGGCCGGTTTGCCCCAGTGCCCGCTGTGGGGGCCGCGGCTCCCCGGGGTGCCTGCTGGAGGCGGGGGCAGCCGCGGGGGGGACATAGGGAGACGCGCTCCTCCCAGGGCCACAGTTCCCTCCGTGACTGTTGTCTGTCTTCTGACCAGGGAAGTGCAGACGGCGAGGGGACGGTCTGAAGGTGGAGAATGACCCCCAGGAGGTGGGTACGTGGGTCGGGCCGTGGGGCCCACCGCTGAGGTGGGGGTTGGGCCCCTCCCCGGGACTCCGGGGGAGCCCCCACTCCTCGTGCGGCCCCCGCTGCCCGTGGCTGTTCTGGGGCTGCTGGGCCTGCCTCAGCTGCGGGCCTGTGGGGGCTTGAGCGGAGAGTGACTTAGGGGCACTGGTCAAACCGTGTGGCCCCAGGCGCACGTGCGTGTGAGCATGGCCCTGAATGGACTCTGTGGCCACCACCCTACACAGAGAAGCCAGGGGCAAACGGGCACCCCTTCCACTCGCGGAAAGCCCTCTCGCGGTTCCCAGGCTGCCACTCTGTGTCGTCCTGCCTGTAGACGGTCGTGCGCTGGCCCGTCGCCTCCTCCCTCCCCTTCTAGACAGGAGGGCTGTGTGACTGCCTGGCGCGGGTCCATCTGGCCTTTGTGTGACACTTTGCCCCTGCTCCCAGCACTGCAGCTGCCCCTGTGTATGTGCTCTAGAAGGTTCTCTGCAAGTGTCCTCCTCGGTTCTCGAAGGTGCACCTTGCAGTCGGGCGCTGGCTGCCCCAGCCCCCTTGGCCGTCCACGAGGCCCGCGGATGGGATGCTGCTGGCTGCCGAAGGGCCCTGAACCGGGCAGAGCTGCTGGGGCCCCAAAGTCGTCCCGCCCCCCCACTCTAGATAATCCTGTTTATGTGGTTTTGTTCCAAAACAAAAACAGCTGTTGTCTCTTCAGACTGGGAAAGCCCTGTTCAGCCATTTCCGGGAGGCTGGGCTCTCGGCTTGGGACTCCGCCCGGACCACTTCTCTGATGCCGCGTCTCTCCCGTCCCTAGGCGGAGTCCGAGATGGCCCTGGACGCTGAGTTCCTGGACGTGTACAAGAACTGTAATGGGGTGGTCATGATGTTCGACATCACCAAGCAGTGGTAAGGGGGGCACTGGCTGGCGGCAGCCTTCGGGGCTCCTGCCACCTCGCCACCTGGAGGGCCCCCTGCGAGGCAGCAGGTGGCCCTTCCGCCCATGCCACTGCTGGCGCCAAACGATCGGAGCCTCTCCGTGGGCACCGTGCGCTCCAGCGGTCCTGCCACACGGAGGCGGAGGCCCAGGCATCTCTGGGCATCTCCGGGGGCGGGGGGGACGGCCCTGGGGGAGGCGCACCTTCCACAGCCCACAGCCCTTCCTGAAAGTACCACGCAGCCTCTGGCAGAATCAAGCGGCCGCTTGTCGGGGGCTCCGCAAGGACACCCCCTCACAGTCTTTGACTCATGAAGGGGATGCATAGCTAACATCCTGGCAGGAGACCAGAGCAGGGTGCAGGCAGGAGTGTGGGAGTGGCTCCCACAGGCGACCGGAGGGCACCCCCGGTCCCGCCTCCGCAGCAGCGCCGGGTGGGCCGGGGGGTCTGCCCCGACCCTGCGGGCTGTGATACTGCAAGCCAGGGGTCCCGACACCAGCCCGTGGCGCCGTCCTGCGTGCTGAAGGGGCCACTGCCAGAAATGGCCTGTGGGGTCTTCACCCTGCCTTTAAATGATCATCACCACGTGTCGGTCGCTTCCCGGGGCACCGTCTGGGAGCGGGAGCCGCGGGCCCTGGACCAGGGGAGAGAGCCCCGCAGGGGGTGCCACTCACCAGAGGGGCTCCCACCGTGCTCCGGGTCCTCGGCCTGACATGCACGAGGTGGCGGGCTGGGGTTGCACGGCGGATGCTGAGGAGGTCTCTGCTCACCTGTGCTCCCTAAGGACCTTCAACTACATTCTCCGGGAGCTTCCCAAGGTGCCGACCCACGTGCCAGTGTGCGTGCTGGGCAACTACCGTGACATGGGCGAGCACCGAGTCATCCTGCCCGACGACGTGCGCGACTTCATCGACAACCTGGACAGGTGGGCGGGTGGCTGGGGCCTGGGATGCTCGCGTCCCAAGGAGCTCAGGCTCCTCCCCTTGTCCGGGTCCCAGCTTCGGCAGGGGCCCCGCTACGGGCAGTGAGGGGCAGAGCGAGTGGCAGAGGGTCTCTGCACAGGGCAGAGTGGCTTCCTGGCACCAGGCAGGCATGGGGTGGGGCAGCCAGGTCAGGGCGGCGGGGGTGATGCAGCGAAGCCCCCACCTTGGGGACATCGGGCGTGGCCTGGCCCAGGAGTGGTCTGTGACCCAGGGGGGCTGCCCCCCCCCAGAACCATCTGTTCTTCCTGCACACAGGCCCCCGGGCTCCTCCTACTTCCGCTACGCCGAGTCCTCCATGAAGAACAGCTTTGGCCTGAAGTACCTTCACAAATTCTTTAATATTCCTTTCCTGCAGCTCCAGGTGAGCCCGCCCCGCAAGGCAGGGGGGAGGGGCAGAGCTTCCCCCGCAGGTGCCGTCCGGGGTAGGGGTAGGGCCACCCGCCCAGCATGTTGCCTGGACTGCAGCTGCCCGGAGGGCTCACCGTGCCCGTGCTTTTGGCCCGGGGGTGCCTGCTCCCATCCCCTTCCATCCCCTCCCTCTGCTGCTAGCCGGAGACCTGGGCCTTCACAGATTCAGCTGCAGGAAACTGTAGAGATCCTTAAGACGTTCTTCTCAGGCTGTTTCTGACCAATAATCCAGGAACTAGAGGTTTGGGCCAGCGGGCGCCTCAGCCCCTCCCCTTAGACCCACCTTGACCCCTGCCGTGTGCTTCACCAGGCCTGTGCGGTCCCTCTTCCCCGTGTGAGCACACATGGGCTCCAAAGGCCCACAGCACGGTCTGCTCCCTGGCTCCCGACCCCCTGCCTGGTGGCACGGTGGCCCCACCGTGTCCCACCCCCCCACACTGCCAGCGCAGTGCCTGGTTTGCAGCCTGCTAAGCCCGGGTCACACGCCTGCTCTGCCTTGTTCCCTCCCCTCCTTCCTCCACAGAGAGAGCGAGCAGGGGAGAGGGAGAGAGACTCCCAAGCAGGCTCCACACTGAGCACAGAGCCTGACACGGAGCTCTGTCCATGACACTGGGATCCCGACCTGAGCTTAAATCAAGAGTCAGACACTTGAAGCGCCTGGGGGCTCAGTTGGTTAAAGTGTCCAACTTCAGCTCAAGTCATGATTTCACAGTTCATGAGTTCAAGCCCCGTCTCGGGCTCTGCGCTGACAGCTCGGAGCCTGGAGCCTGCTTCAGATTATCTCTTTCTCTCTCTTTCAAAAATAAAACCGTTTTAAAAAATTAAAAATAAGTAAATAAAACACAGAGAGAGATGCTCAACCTACTGAGCCACTTGGGTGTTTTCTTAATGTTTTACTCTGGAGTGACTTGGGGTTTACAGAGAGGTGGCAGGGAGGGTGCGAGGGCTCCTGCACGGCCCCCTTAGCTTCCCCGGGGCTTCTCTCCAAGCCACAGGCATCAAGGGTCCACCGCCCGCCCGCCGTATGGCTGCCCCTGGGCGTTCCCCTCAGGCCTGGCCACACCTCCCGTGTGGTCCTTCGGAGCCTGCTCTGGGCTGTGTGCATCTCCGGAGCCCTGTTCCGGAGCCAGGCGACTGCCATTCCCGTCACACCACGGCGGGGCACACGACCTCCAGTCAGTGGGATGCTGGCCGCTGGCCCCTCTGCAGCCACCGTGGCTTCTGTTCTTTGTCCACAAAGGTGCGGGCTCGCCCGGGGGAGTGGTGGTCTTTCCTCTCCTGTCCTGTCTCTGGAAGGACAGCCGGACCCTGCAGACAGGCGGCTGCTGTTTTCGGCCGGAGGGAAGGCTGGCGTGGGCCGACTTCACATTGGTGTCCGCTGCCACTGTACCCTGCGCTTCCCCCGGGGGCCCTGGGTGTCCCGAGTCGCCGTTATAGATCCCTGTAGCTACAACGCGCACACAGGTGCTGGGAGCGTTTCCTGTCCCTGGCAGTCTCCGCACTGCGTGTTGCTGGAGAAAGCGAGAGAAGGTTCTGCAGGCGGCCGCTGGGGCTGATGCACGTGTGAGGGCCGAGCTCCTGCCCCAGGGGTGGCGCGGGCCCAGGGCCCAGTCTTCCCCGGGCGTTGCTCGTGTCTCCGACTTCATCCCCGGAGCCACGCGCGCAGCTTGGGCGCTGCACCAGCCACCCCGGACAGGCCGGTGGACCTGGTGACCCCCGTGCTCGGCTGCAGCTTCATTCCTGGAAGGCTGGCCAAGCAGGGACTCGGGGCTGAAGGGTCCACTTCCTCCCGTAGAGGGAGACGCTGCTCCGGCAGCTGGAGACCAACCAGCTGGACGTGGACGCCACGCTGGAGGAACTGTCTGTGCAGCAGGAGACGGAGGACCAGAACTATGACATGTACGTCACCCCGGGGGCCACCACGGGGGCCAGACCTGCAGGTGGGGGGCCGCCCGGCGACAGGGCAGTGGGAGAGCCCCCACCTTGGGCAGACCCGGCAGCTCGGCCGCTCGTGTTGCTCAAAAACACCGAGTCTCTTCCTCCTCAGGTGTGGCTGTGCACAGACCGGAGTGTGGGCGGGGCGGGGGGGGGGAATCCAGGGCCCCCAGGGGAGGGAGGGAGGGTGGCCCTCACCACGAGATCGGTGCTGCAGCCCTCCCTGTTCCCTGGACCCAGGTTCTTTGTCGTACCCGCACAGCGGGATCTGGGCTTCTCTAGAACAGGCAGCTTCAGTGTCAAGTGGAGCCCACCTCACCCCGGAAGCAGACACTTGCCGAGGACGGACACCCTGAGGCCCTGGCCCCTGCGCCCGAGAGAGTGGGGCCAGGCCTTCCGTGACTGACCTGAAGGGACCCCAGGGGCCCCCCCGCTGACAGGGGTGACTGGGGTACAGTGACTGTTGGCTTGCCAGACGCAGTCGCCATGTCTGGTGCCACTGCCCTGGGCCACGGGTCCACCTGAGCCCCAGGAGAGACCTGATGCCTTGAGGTCTCTGGCTGAGGCTGCTGTGGCTTGGAGTTGCAGAGTAGGGTCCTCAGAGCTTGACTTTGGGAGGCTTGTGGGAAAGGAGTGGGGGCACCGTGCAGAGCAGCAAGGCTGACCAGGGCCCAGCACCCCTCGGGCTGGCCCGCTGCCCACCCGGGGTCCCGTCTGCCCTCCACAGCTCTGGGGGGTACGCACGTGCTCTTTCAGGCAAGTGTGACCTGAGCTGCCCCAAAACAGGTGCTTGCGTTCTCTTTGGTGCACAGAGAAGGCACGTAAACCTCAGAGCTGAGGGAGGGCGTGCGGAGGGCGCGCTGCTTCCCCGCCTGGGCTCCTGTCCTGGGAACGCCCGCCCCCCAGCACGTGTCTTGTCCCCACGGGGACTCAAAAGGGCCTTAGGGTCTCCCTGGAGCCAGATCCGTGTGTTGGTTCTGGAACCGGCCCCAGCGGTTCTCGGGGAGTGAGTTTTCACACTCTTTGGCCGCTTGGTGGGTCCCAAGGGAGGCCCACCCCTGGGAGCAGCTGCCCTCACCAAGGAAGCCATCCCGGGGTTGACCCACTTCTGGCAGCCCCCTTGACCCAGAGCGTGGGCACTGGCACCACCCAGCAACCTGCCCCCTAGGGGGATGGTGGCAGGCGCAGCCCCTGCACTCGCCCCACAGCCAGCCAGGAACCAGACCCGTGCCAGGGCTTGGCGGAGACGGCTCTGGGATGCGACTCTGGGATGCTTCCTGGAATGCGAATGTGGGGCATCAGCCAAAGACCTGGGCTCCGGCCTCAGCCTGCCCTTCTTTCTGACCCCGCCCTGGAAATCCTAACTTGGAGGTGCAGGTGGCCAACACAGACACACCCTTGCCGGCGCCCAGGGAGCCCAGCCAGCAAATGGGGCAGCTCTTCATTGCAGACCTTCCGTGGGGCAGCACCGGAGACCGCGGCCCACAGACCGTGGGGCTGGTCACTGAGGTCCAGTTGACTTGGAACCCCTGGTCTTGGCTGCTCCCTGTCTCCGGGGCTGCCTCCCCCCCCGCGAGGCAGGTCCCGTGTCTGATTGGTGGAGAGCTCAGAGTGTGAGCGACGGGCTCCCAGGCCTGCCTGTCAGCACCCCCCAGCACCCTCCCTGGAGGCTGTGGGGCCAGAGGCCCGATGAGCTCGAGGGCGAGGGCTCTGCCCTCAGAGGAAGAGCCTTAGGGGAAAGCGGGTCACTCACTGCCTGCCCCCGTGTCCCTGCAGCTTCCTCGAGATGATGGAGGCGCGCAGCCGTGGCCACGCGTCCCCACTGGCCGCCAACGGGCAGAGCCCATCCTCAGGCTCCCAGTCTCCAGTGGTGCCTCCGAGCGCCGTGTCCACGGGGAGCTCCAGCCCCAGCACGCCCCAGCCGGCCCCGCAACTGCCCCTGCACCCCCCCACGGCCTACCCTTGTCCCCCGCCCCCCACAGAGGCCCCGCCACCACCTGCAGCCCCCCCGCCACGGCGCAGCTTCATCTCAAGGCTGTTTGGGACATCGCCCGCTGCCGAGGCGGCCCCTTTGCCCCAAGGTAAGTCCCGGGAGCGGCTCTTCGGCATGGCGTGCTGCCCAAGTGGTGGGGTGCTCGTAGACCAGGTCGGGGTCCCCTCCCTCCTCCTGGGCAGGCAGGCACTGGTCTCTGCTGTCCTCAGAGCCAGCTCCTGCCACAGAGGCCCCGACAAAAGTCCAGAACGTGGAGGATTTTGTTCCCGAAGACGGCCTTGACCGCAGCTTCCTGGATGACACGGGCCCCCAGAAGGATGAGAAGAAAGTCGGAGCCAAGGTTTCGCAGGACAGTGACAGGTGAGAGCAGGGCCAGGCGGGCCCTCGGCCTCGCCCCTGCCTTCCACACCCCTGGTGAGTTCAGCAGGACCACGCAGGCAAGCAGCCTGCTCAGACCAGCCACGGGGCCGCGCGCTGGGGGCCGGCCTGGGACGCAGGCGGCCTGACCCTGCAGGTCTCTGGTGCCCGGCCACCTGCGTGTCTGCACATTCTTGGGCTGATGCCGTTCGAGAGCACTGGCAGCTGGGAGGCCCCTGCTGCCCACCCTCCTCACGGGTCCTGAGCCCGGCCCGCGCATGCTCCCCTGCGCCGCACCAACCCCGGGTCAGACTCACTGGGGAATGCAAAGTAGAGCCGGCAGTGGAGACCCCACTGAGCCCCTCCACACCCACACCCTGCCTCCATGCAGGACGGCACCCACTCGGCACATAAACAGAGCCCGGCTTCCGGCTGTGTGGTGGCATCTCCACCCCTCTCCTTGGCCCCCACCTCATGCCCCCATTCTGCCAGCCTGTGCCACTTCCCTGCCACACCAGCGGGTCCCCTCTGTGGCCTGCGGCCCCACGTGAGTGCTGAGTGCCAGCGGCAGGGTGGCTCCTCGTCCAGTGCCCACACCTTGCAGAGAGAACGTCCAGTCCAGGGTGCAGAGAGGGAAGCCGGACCCTCCGGACCCGCCTCGCGACCTCTGACCACCCTGCCCCTCCTTTGCAGCGATGGGGAGGCCCCGGGGGGCAACCCGCTGGTGGCAGGCTTCCAGGATGACGTGGACCTGGAAGACAGGCCGCCCAGCCGGCCCCTGCCGCCCCCGGGTGCTGTCCCCAGGGAGGAGACTGCTTCCTCCAGCGAGGAGGAAGCAGCGGGGACAGCAGGGCGCACCAAGGCCACTGCCGCGGCCCCCCACAAATGCGCCGAGCCAGACACCAGACGGTAAGTGGAGGGGACCCGCCCGGGGGTGGGGGCGGCCGAGAGTCCCCTGACCTCGTCCTTGTCCCAAAGGCCATCCACACAGGCTTCGAGGCCACACATGGCCGTGGAGTCCCGCCGGCCAGGCGTCCCCAAGTCCCACCGCAAGGACCCCTCAGGAGGCCGCGAGGAGCGGAGGGGTGAGCGGGCGGGGTCATCATCATCGTCGTCGTCCAGTGACCCCGAGGGCCCCATCGCCGCCCAGATGCTGTCCTTCGTCATGGACGACCCCGACTTCGAGAGCGACTCAGACACTCAGCGGAAAGCGGTGAGGCGGGGGTGGGGGGAGGAGGAGGGTCTCGGGTGGGAAGGGGGGATGGAGGAAAGCGGGCCCGGTGACATCCTCCGGGGCTGAGAGCTCCAGACCTGCACGTGACCCCGGGGAGGGGCTGGGGCCCACTCCCAGGACAGCAAGCACTGAAGGGCCGTGGCGTCCCAGCTGGCCACCCCAACTTCAGGCTGGGCGCGGGGGCCCCTGAGGCGGCTTGTCACCTGCCCGAGAAGCGCAGGAGCTGTCCCACAGGGGTCCCGAGACAGAGGTGGCCGCCCGCCCTGCCCGCTCCTCCAGGAGCAGTTCCCAGTGCGAGACGACCTCTCTGATGACACGGACGAGGATGCCTGCCGCGCCCGGCCGCCCCCAGCCCCCAAGCCCGCCGTGGCCTCCTTCAGACGGAAGGATGACTCCGATCTCTTCGGCTTGGGACTGGAGGAGACAGGCCACAAGGAGATCAGCGACGAAGGTAGTTTAGGGGCTGGGGGGCTTGGGAGGCTCCTGCCAGAGTGCCCGCCCAGGAGGCATCTGGTGGCCGGGAAGCTTGGGCTGCTCCGTAGGCCCCTGGAGCACCCACGGCTCGGCGTGGCCTGGGCCCTGCCCTCCATTCTGGGCCCCTTGAGCCCAGCTCAGCCCCGGCCTGCAGCGTCCCCCGACCTGCAGCGTCCCCCGGCCTGCAGCGTCCCCCGGCCTGCAGCGTCCCCCGGCACTCGTCCCGGAAGCTCCCTGCCCCCGGGGGGGGGGCGGGGCTGAGGCGTGCCTGCCCGGGGGTCGTCCCCCAGCTGCCCCCCTGGCAACCTGTGCTCTCCCGGCGGTGCCGGCCCGGCCCTGGGGGCCCTGGGGGGCTGTGGGGCCCACGCGCTGTCTCCTCTGTGCAGAGAAGGAGGGCAAGCCTCCCTCGAAAGAGAAGAAAAAGAAAAAGAAGAAAGGCAAAGAGGTAGGCGCCCTGCCTTCCAGCTCCAGGTGCCCGCTGGGCGGGCCGGGCGGTTTGGGGTCCCAGTGTCCGCACGGCCTGAGCCCCCCCCTTCCCAGGAGGAAGAAAAGGCGGCGAAGAAGAAGAGCAAGCATAAGAAGGGCAGGGACAGGGAGGAGGGCCGGCAGGAGCGGCGGCGGCGGCCCCGGGGCCCCGAGAGGACTGCGGTGGACGAGCTGGAAGCCTTCCTGGGGGGCGCGGCCCCGGGCGGCCACCTCCGCGGGGGTGGGGACTACGAGGAGCTCTAGGCCGCAGGCCCCTCCATGCTCGCCGGGGACGCCGGGCCCGCCCTGCACGGAGCCGGAGCCGGAGCCGGAGCCGGGCGGCGGGCTGGGCGGTGCGGGGAGCCGGCCCCTGGCGCTTCTCAGGGATGGGACTGAGGCCGAGGAGGCCGCGAGGCTGTTTACAGGGCAGGGCGTGTCCTCGTCACCGGCCCGGCCCCTGCTTGCCCCTGGCCCACCATGCTCGCTGCCCCAGGCCCCCCACTCGAGGGTGGGCTCTGCTTCCTGCCCCTTCTGGCATGGGGGGCAGACACCAGGCGGCACTGGCGCCTTTCCCGGGGCGGGTTCTTCCCGGGCCCAGGGTCCAGCTTTGCACCCGCGCTCGGGCTCGCTGCCGGCCAGGCCCTCAGGGCCTCAGACACTGTTTCCTCTTGTTTTCCGTCAACGCTCCACTCCGACCATAAAGCTCTCCTGTCTTACCGCGTCCGTGTGTGCTTCACCCTGTGAGCCGCCCCGCTGTCCCAGGTGGCAAGGTCCTGCGTGCCCTTCTCCCGCTGCCCCCCAACCTCCACCCATAGGAGGCCTTCCAGCACCTCGTGACTCAGGGAGGGGGTCCGCAGGAGGCTCCCCGGCAGGCCCGGCCCCACGTGTGTCCTGCCTTACGCAGGCTGGCCACTGCAGCCGTTGTCCTGCGCGCGGGTCCCAGCCCACCCAGGCCAGCCCTGGGCACCTGCACCCAGAACACCCGAGGTCCTCTGGCCTGCCGCGGGCCGGCGTGTGTCTGCTCTCCTGGCCTCTGGGAGGCGCTGTGCTGTCCCAGCCACCTCCCTGTTCTGCCTTCAGCCCTGTCGCTCCCACCATACCCCGGCCCCTCTGGCTGCCAGCAGCCCCACCCCAGTTGCCATGACAACCGTGCACACAGTGGGAAGCGGGGGTGGTAGCCAGGCTGGAAAGCCTCCCCTTCCCCAATTGCTGGGCGTAGACTGGCCAGTTTCTCACCCTGGAGACTACAGGGCAGCGGCCACTGGGCAGGGGGCCAGGCACCAAAGCGACACGCTGGGGACGTCCCTTAGCCCACAGCCTACGAGATCTGCCCATGTGGAGCCCAGTGAATGTGCGCATCAGGCTGACACGAAACAAATGTGTCCGGGGCCCTGGACCTGACGGGCCTACGGGGGGCAGGTCTCGGAGCCGAGGGCCTCCATGACTCCCCCCTGCAGTTACACGGTTCCCCTGCCTGGCGTCTGGGAGGGGCTGGCAGGACTGGAGAACGGAAGGCCCCGTGTGGTGTGTAAGTGGCCCACGTGCAGACCCGCCCAGGGCAACGATGGCCCTCCACGCACCTCGACTCCGATCACGGGGAGCCTAAGACATGCCCTTGCCCGGGCGAGTCCAGGCATCCCGGGGACAGGAGGCTGCAGGCCCCGCTCGGCCGTGCCCATCTGGCCCCAGGAACCTGCAGAGTTTGGCGCCTGCAGCCGGCACAGCGGAGCGGGGGCCAGCGCAGCGGAGCGGCCCATCTGCTCCTGCCAGGCCTCAACCGAGAGGTGAATTCCGGAGCTTGGGGCTCCTCCAGGGTCCTGCTCCGAGGCCACCGCCAAGCCACCAGCTGCCCCTGGGGTGGGGGCTGGGACCGGCAGGGTGCTCCCTGGGTGTGGGCACCCTGGACCCCAGGCCTGCACCTTGAGGATGAGGGAGGGCTTGTCACCGGGCACTCGGCACAGCCCCAACAAACCGCCAGCAGGCCGCACGGGTCCCGGGCCCACCGCACGGCCCCTTTAAGTGCAGCCCCGCCGGCAGCCACTAGGGGCAGCACTGAGCAGCCGGCGGCCTCCGCGCCGCTGCCTCGAAGCTTCTGCCGGTGCCGGGGACGCCGCGGAGCGGAGAAGGCGGAGCGGGCGCAGGCCTGCGCAGCCCACCGGGCGCGCGCGGCGGGGAAGCAGCGCCCAGGTAAGGCATCGGGGGCCGCTGCCCCACGGGCCCTGTCATGGGTGGGGCACCCGCAAGGATGAGGTCCCATCCCAGAGCTACACCGGCAGGTCCTCACTCAGGGCGCGGGGGGAGGGGGGGGCAGGGCTGTTCCGCGGTTGGAGGGCTGCGGGAGGGGCTCCTAGGGCCTGGGACCCCTTTAGGGGCCGACCGTCCCCATACCCACGGGGAGGAGTGTCACCAGCCCAGCTCCATCCTCACTGCTGCGGAGGCAAAGCGGAGCTGTCACCTCCCTGGGGCGGAGCTTCATGCCCTGCCATCGGACCGACTCCGGCCTGGCTCTGAGCTTAGGATGGAAGGCAGTGGGAAGGGGACAGTCCTATGAACAGGGACAGAAATGGGGTGAGAGCAAGGCTGGGATGGGACAGGCCACTGGGGCTTCATGGCCCTGACCCAGAAGGGCAGTCCTGCCGGCAGAAAGCCCCTGGCCCGCCTGGGACACAGAGCCGGCCTGACCAGAGACCTCGCCAGGTGAGGGCGCAGGGCCCCCCTCCCCCCGCGCCCCCCCCCCCCCCCCCCCCCCCCCCCCCCCCCCCCCCCGCTCGGCCCGGAGCTCGCTTCCCCAGCTTGTGTGAGGTGGGGGCCCTGTCAGCACCGGCTGAGACCCTACACCACCCTTCCAGGCCCTGGGTACCACAGAGGGGCTGGTGGCCCGGGTCTCAACATGAGCCCAGTGCAGAGGGGTGGACCCCAGCCCAGCCCCCACTGCGGGGGCCGGGGAACCTCAGGTTGCCATGGAGCCTTCCCGAGCTGCTGTGGAGAGGGCTCTCTCCTGAGGAGAAGCAGTGAAGGGGGGGGCCTCTCCCCGCGCACCACCCTGCCTCCCCTGCTTGCTGCCTCCTGCCCCGGCGCTGCTCAGGGGACGGGCTGCCCGCAGCTGGTGGCCCCCGCCCCCACGCGGTCCTGCGCCCGGTTTCTGAGCTGCAGCGCGCAGGCCGCAAAGCTGGGGAGGCTGTTCTCTGGGCCTTGTCATGACAACCCCAAGCTTGATGGGTTCCCACCACCCCAAGATACTGGGGACCAGAGGTTTCTGCAACGGAAAGGGGGTTTTAGGGCCAAGGTGTGCTCTTCGTGGAGTATTTTGGCCTGGGCCACCTGGAAGGTCAAGGGTGGGGCAGGTCAGTGCGTGGGCCTAGGGGCGGTGCCTGGACCTGATGCGGCCACCACCGTGTCCCACCACGTCCACTGGGACCTCAGAACTGGGGCTTGGTTCAGGGCCTGTTCCCAGGGCAGCCGCCATGGCCGTACTAGGGGACGGACTCCATGTCCCACCTGGTCAGCAGGTGACTAGAGAGGCTCTGACTTTGTCAGGGCCCAGGGACTCACCCTGAGGCTGCACCATCAGAGGGTTTACTCGGAACCGGGCACCGCGGGGGGGGGGGGGGGGGCTTCGGTCACCCATGAGTTCTGTGAAGCAAACATCTATAAATCAGCCTGTAAATAGGCTTCACATGAGCACACACTCATTCCAGCTGGGAACACACCCCCACTCTTCCTGCCCCAGGAAGCGGGTTGTACCCGCACCTGCCCAATAGTAGGAGGGGGAGGGGGAGCCCCGGGGACGGGAGCCTGGGAGCAGGAGCTCGGGAACCACAGCAGTGGCCACTGCCTTTCTGCCTGATTGGCTACGTCCCAGCAGAAAGTGGCCCGGAAAGGGTGGCCTGGGGCCGGGGACAGACCCTGAGTAGCTGGACGGCTGGGTTCCTCCCGCAGGTGCCTCTGACGCCAGCATGGAGCAAGTGCCTGGGGCCTCGGCCACCGCGGGCAGCCAGGACTGCTCCGCCCACTGGGTCCCAGGTAAGTCAGGCCAGCGTAGGGGTGTAGCCAACTCTGGGTTGCAGAGGGGTCACCCTGACCCACATCTCCCACCAGGGCAAAAGCCCCAAAAGGCAGAGTGAGCTGCGACCGCCAGCCTGGGGACTTCTTTTAAAATGACCCGAACGGACCCGCCGGACCTGTTGGTGTCGACCGTGTACCAGGACATCAAGGTGGCGGCCCCCGGGCCCGCGTCGCGGCGCCCGCCATGTGAGCGCCCCGTGCCCCCGCCCGCTGCGCCCGCGCCTTTCAACAAGCGCCACTGCCGCAGCTTCGACTTCCTGGAGGCGTTGGACGGGGCGGCCATGGAGGCCCGCACGGAGCCGCCGCCCCCCGAGCCCGCCGCGCCGCGAGCCCGGCCCCGCGATGGCGAGCCCCGGCGCCGCGCCCGCTCCAAGAGCGCGCCCCGCGCGACCCCGGGCCTGGCGCCCGCGCCCGCCTCGCCGCCGGTGCTGCCACGCCGAGGCCGGGAGGCTCAGCGGGCCGCGCGGGCGGAGGCATCGCCGCATCGGGAGCCCGCGTACCCGGCGCTGCGCGCACTCGCCAATGAACTGCACCCCATCAAGCTGCAGCCGCAGCGGGGCGGCCCTGGCCGCATCGCGCCCCTCTGCGCCAACACGGGCCGCTGCGCGCTCCCCGAGCCGCCCGCGGGGCCTGCACCTCACGTCCGGTGCCGCCTGGACATCAAGCCGGACGACGCGGTGCTGCAGCACACCGCCAGGGGCTCGCGGGCCTACGGGCCTGCGGAGACCATGTCCT
Organism: Hyaena hyaena; assembly: GCF_003009895.1. Taxonomy (NCBI): domain Eukaryota; kingdom Metazoa; phylum Chordata; class Mammalia; order Carnivora; family Hyaenidae; genus Hyaena; species Hyaena hyaena. The sequence goes on along the minus strand of NW_024082328.1, from coordinate 185,746 downwards.
GGGCGCGCAGCGCTCCGCAGCTCCACGGCCTCACAGTGCCCGGGCCTCGGCACGTGGCGCTGTCGCGCACCCCCACCCCCAGTGACACGTACTGCGCAGACCCCCGAGCGCTGTACTGCGACGGTCCTCTGCCTGGGCCCCGGGACTATACGGAGCGCCGAAGCCTGCCCTTCACCACGCCGCCCGGCCCCACCCAATTCTTCTACACCGAGGAGCCTGAGGGCCACCCAGGCGGCTTTACTGCCAGCCCTGGGCCGCCCTTCGACAGCTACTACGCCAGGCCCTTCCCGTCGGAGGAGCCCCCCGTGCCCAGTCCACCGCGCGCTGGAGGCTACTATGCGGGCGAAGTGCGCACTTTCCCAGTCCAGGAGCCGCCCTCCCGTTCCTACTACGGGGAGGCCGCTCGAGCCTATGGCCCGCCTTACGGCCCGCCCTGTGGCCCCCGATATGTTCCCGAGGAAACCCGGTCCCACCCCGCTCTGCGCCCCTTCTACACAGAGGACTTTGGGCGGTACCGCGATCGAGACGCCCTGGCTCGGACTTACCCACACCCGCGAGGCAGCCCCGCCTGGGGTGACTGGGGCCTGCGGCCGTACCGCACCCTGCAGGTGGTGCCTCCCCCGGACCCTGGCCCACTGCTCGCCTCCTGGCACGGCGGCACCGGCACCAGCCCGCCCCGGTTGGCCACCGACAGCCGCCACTACTCCCGCTCCTGGGACAACATCCTGGCGCCAGGGCCGCGCAGGGAGGACCCCCTGGGCCGCGGCCGCAGCTACGAGAACCTGCTGGGGAGAGAGGCCCGGGAGCCGCGGGGCGCGTCCCCAGAAGGGCGGCGGCCGCCCGTCGTCGTGAACCTGTCCACCTCGCCCAGACGCTACGCCGCGCTGTCCCTGTCCGAGACGTCGCTGTCGGAGAAAGGCCGCGGGGGCGAGGGCGCCGGCCGCAACTGGTATGTCACGCCTGAGATCACCATCACCGACAACGACCTGCGAGCCGGGGAGCGCCCGCCAGCCGGGGCCTGGGAGCCGCCGGGAGGGCGGCCGCGGCAGCCTCTGCCAGCCGCCCCGGAGGGGCCCGCCGCCGGCCGCCAGCGCAGCCTCGAGCAGCTCGACGAGCTCATCACCGACCTGGTCATCGACTCTCGGCCCCCGGCCGGGCAGGCCCCGGAGCCCGCGGCCGACGGGCTGGGCCGCCAGCTGCGCCGCCTGCTGGACTCCAGGCCCGCGGGCCCCGGCGCCCCCGCGCGGGCCGCGCGCTCGCCCCCCGCGTCGGCCGGCAGCGCCGAGGAGCCGGCCGGCCAGGGGCAGGCGGCCGACGCGTCCCCGGAGCCCAGCGCCGACGAGGACGACCTGATGACGTGCTCCAACGCGCGCTGCCGGCGCACCGAGACCATGTTCAACGCCTGCCTCTACTTCAAGTCGTGCCACAGCTGCTACACCTACTACTGCTCGCGCCTGTGCCGCCGCGAAGACTGGGACGCGCACAAGGCGCGCTGCGTGTACGGCCGCGTGGGCAGCGTGTGCCGCCACGTGCTCCAGTTCTGCCGCGACAGCGGCCCCGTGCACCGCGCCTTCTCGCGCATCGCGCGCGTGGGCTTCCTGTCCCGCGGCCGCGGCGTGCTCTTCCTGGGCTTCCCGAGCCCGGGCTCCGCGGACAACTTCCTGCGCTTCGGCCTCGAGGGCCTGCTGCTGTCGCCCACCTACCTGTCGCTGCGCGAGCTGGCCACGCACGCCGCGCCCCTGGGCAGCTACGCGCGCGAGCTGGCCGCCGCCGGGCGCCTCTACGAGCCGGCCGAGTGCTTCCTGCTCAGCGTGTCGGTGGCCGTGGGCCCCGGCGCCGCGCCGCCCGGCCCCGCCGCCCGGCCCGCGCCCGCGCCGCGCAGCCCCGGGCCCACGGTGCGCAAGTTCGCCAAGGTGGCGCTGGCGGCCGGCAGCCCCGCCCGCCCGCCCCCGGCCCGCGGTCGCGAGCCCGACATGGAGACGCTGATCCTGACGCCGCCGCCCGGCACCGCAGGCCTGGACCAAGAGGGCGAGGCGGGCCGGCGCGCGCGCGAGGTGGCCTTCATCCACATCCAGCGCGAGCTGCGCCTGCGCGGCGTCTTCCTGCGCCACGAGTTCCCGCGCGTCTACGAACAGCTCTGCGAGTTCGTCGAGGCCAACCGGCGCTTCACGCCCACCACCATCTACCCCACGGACCGGCGCACCGGCCGCCCCTTCATGTGCATGATCATGGCTGCCTCCGAGCCGCGCGCACTCGACTGGGTGGCCAGCGCCAACCTGCTGGACGACATCATGTGAGGTGCGGGGTCGCCCCCGGCCTCCGCCCAGCCCGCTCAGGCCCCGCCCAGTCCGCATCGGGCCCGCCCCGGGCTCCGCCCAGCCCGCGCAAGCCCCGCCCACCCCACGTTGGGTCCACCCCGGGCTCCGCCCAGCCCGCCCAGGCCCCGCCCACTCCACGTAGGGCCCACCCCCGAGCTCTGAGCAGCCTACTCAGACACCGCCCGGTCCACCCCAGGGCCCACCCGGGGCCCCACGCAGCCCTCTCAGGGCCTGCGCAGCCCACCTAGGCTCCACTCTCGAGCTTTGCCTGCCCACCCAGACCCCGCCCAGCGCACCTGGAGCCCCGCCCCTCAGGCCTGGCCGCGCTCCGCAAGTCTTCCCCGTTCGCCACAAGCTCTGCCCAGGGCCCGCCTTTCACTACCCCCTCCTCCGGCCCCCCTCTTCCAGCCAGTCCTGGGGCCTCCTCGGAGGTCGGTCCTCAGCCGCTTGGTGCTCCCCGCTGGGAGGCGGGGTGGGCCTGAGGACCGCCCGACCCTGCCTTCACGCGGAGGGGTCACTACTGCAGACTCCACCGCGAAGGTCCGGTCAGTCCATGTCCTGGCGGCCGCCAAGGCCTCCCTGCAGCTTCCCCAACCCTGGTCCGCCCTGTTGCCCAAACCTTTGTCCCGCGGCTTCAACGGTCCCACCTGCCTTCTGTGGTTTGGGGTGCATCTTGCTCCGAGGCCTTACCTCTCTGGAGGACACCCTGATCGCTCCCAGTGTGTTCGTGTCCAGAGATGACAAGGCTGGAGGGGGCCCCAGCTAAAAGAGCACGGCTGGGCCCTGAGCCCGCACACTGGCGCGCTGCCCGCCCCCCGTCCTCTCCTCTCCAGCCGCCGGAACACGGGCCTGCAGGAGGGTTTGGGCCGGGCAGCAGTGGAGGGGTAGTGGGAGGTCTTCAACCAAGGCACGGGACACCCAGAGGCGACGGGGGCCTGGGCGGGGTGTGGGAGAGGACGTGGGGGTGGGCGCTGGCAGGATCCGGCCCAGAGCCGAGAGCCGAGGAGTCCTGGCTGGGCGTGGGTCGGGCTGCCTGCCCACACCGGCAGCAGGCCCCTAGGTGGGTGCCGCCGGGGGGAGGGAAACAGACGCAGAGGATGGGTAAGCAGAAGGAACCGTACCTGCCGTCCAGGGGGGCTCCTACCCACGCAAGACTGGACGTTCACAGTTGGGAAAGGGTGCTGGGGCGAGCTAACTGGCCAGGGCAGGGGACGACCGAGGTGTGGGGGCTTGACTGCAGGAACGTCCTTCGTGCCTTGCCCTACGCTGAGGCCACACACACCAGGCAGGTGGCCGGGCCCTGTTCCCGGGAGCGCGCACTCACTGGCCCGCGGCCCTGGCTCCGTAAGGACAGGACGAGAGGGGACTAGGCGGGCCCGGCCAGCGTCCTTCGGGGGCTCCCAGCACTCCCCATCGGGGCCAGAAGACGCATCAGTGGAACTGTGAACGTCCCGCACACCTCTGCTCCTGGCTCGCGCCCCGTGCTGTGCACCCTAGTCCATCCCACAACGTCCGCGCGCCAACCTTGGCCTGGCGCGTCTGCATCGGCCACGAGCCCCGCTCGCCCTACCCGCCCTCGCGGCCTCCCAAGTCCAGCCGCCACGCCCCCCGCCCTAGGGCCTCAGCTTTCCGCCCCGCGCCTGAGGGCCGGCTGGTCAGGAATGATCCTGGCTGGACTGGGGTTATTTCCAGGGGGCGAACGCTTTCAAACCAAGTAAAACAGAACTCGAATGTAGCCATTGCTTCCTCCTTGGTGGGGGGTGGGGGGGCCTGGGAGGGAGGCCCTCACCCACGCTAGGCTGGGCAGGGGAGGGAGGCAAGAGAAGAGGGCCGGGGGACACACGGGAGGTTGGGAGGGAGGTCTTGGGCTGCAGTGAGGGGATGAGGGAGAGGGAGGCCTTCGGACACGGTGGGAGGAAGGAGAGAGAGGCCTTGGGACGCGCTGGGGGAGGGGTCAGGACGGGCGCGTGTCCCTTGGGCGTCCGGAGCCGCCTAACCCCCTCTAAAGGAGCCTGCCTCAGTCCCGAGGCCCACTCCGCCTCCCAGACCCCACTAAAAAAGAACTGTTTTCGTTTGCTGGATTCAATCACCACCCACTCTCGGGTCCCAGTTCCCTTTAAGTGGGACCCGCGTGGCCTCAGAGTGGCAAGGAGCTAGATTGCCATTGGCCAGTCTGTGCTGCGGGTCGGGGACACGATTGGCCGAGGCTCTGGGCCCGGGCAGCATGGCCGCGCGGGATTGGTCCCGGGCTCCCAGAGCCCGCCCCCCGCCCCGCCGACTCCACCCGGAGTCGCTGAGGGTAGGGGCTGCCGGGGCGGGCGGGCGGGCTGTGGGAAATATGGCGGCGGCGGACCTCGGCCAGATAGCCGATGTGGACATCGATTCCGACGGCGTCTTCAAGTACGTGCTAATCCGTGTCCATGCGGCGCCGCCCTCCGAGGCCCCCGCCGGAGAGAGCAAGGAGATCGTGCGCGGCTATAAGTGGGCCGAGTACCACGGTGAGGGCGGGGCCGGCCGGCGTCTGCGGGGCGGGGGCTGCGGGGCGGGGCTGAGGGCCCTGGGCGGGGAATGCGACAGGTACTGTACCCGTTCTGAGGGCAACTATCCTGGAGAGCAAGGGGCTGTCGTGGCCCGACCCCTCTGCCCTAGTCCCAGGGCCCTGCCCGGGTGCACCCCTTCCTCCTCTCCATGGCGCCCCAGGCTGGAGGGGCTCCTCTCCTGGGGAAGGGGCTGCTCAGAGCTGGACTTATCCCCTGCGCCTCCGCGGCCCATGGCACGTGCTGAGCCGCCTTCCCTGTCCCAGCCGACATCTATGACAAGGTATCGGGCGAGATGCAGAAGAAGGGCTATAGCTGTGAGTGCCTGGGAGGCGGGCGCATCTCCCACCAGAGCCAGGACAAGAAGATCCACGTGTATGGCTACTCCATGGTGAGCCCGCAGCCCGGGGTGGGGGCGGGGGGGGAAGGCGGGGTCGGGAGGGACCAGCCCTCACAAGCCTTCTGCCCTGTTCTGAGGATACTGGGGGGCTGGGGGTTCTCTGGCTGTAAACCCCTCTGGCCAGTGGCGTCCCCATCTCCCACAAGGAGTGGGAGGGGGGCCACTGCCTGCACAGTGGGCTGTGTCCTGTTCCCCTACGAGGCCTGGCTGGGCTGTCCCTGTCCTTTCCCAGGCCACGGCAGATACCTAGGGACGCTCACCGGCACCTAGGATAGCCGCGGCCCTGGGCTGGAGGGCCCACGCGCAAGGACTGCTCGCCTTGGTGGCCAGCTGTCCCCAGGAGAGCTCCCTGGGCACTCAGGGAGGGCTGGCCACGTCGGGCTCCATAGCCGGCTCCCGGGCGCTGCTGCCAACGGGAGCCCAGAGCCAGGACGGGGCTGTGAGAGTCGGCTTCTGTCTTCAGGGTTATGGTCGTGCCCAGCACTCAGTCTCCACTGAGAAGATCAAAGCCATGTACCCAGACTACGAGGTCACATGGGCCGACGATGGCTACTGAGGCCTGCCTGAGGAGCCTGCTGTACCCCCTGGCACTTTGCAGCCCTGGCCAGGCCCCAGGGCCCGTGTTTGCCTCACCTCGCTTGCAGGAATTAAAAACGTTATCACCCCTGCTGTTCCTCAGATGTTGTGTGTCTTAATTTCTCTGCTTCCTGGTCACCTTGGGGACCTCTGATCGGAGGGTGTGGGTGATGGAGAGCCGTGGCGGCCCCTCCTGGCTGCCCCTCACCTGGCTGCACATCTGGGGGCCCCAGGGAGCAGCAGTGCACACTCAGCCCTCTGTGGTCTGATAAGGGGGCCCCCGGGCTGCTGCCCCCATTTATGGCCTGATTGCTCCTCCACACCCCTCCCGTGTCCAAGGATCTCTGGGAGGAAACTCTTTGATGAGCCCTTGCGCAAGGAGTTAGCACCAGGTTCCCCAGGGCCAGCTGACATCAGTGTCCCCTCGTGATCTGCCATTTAAGGTCACGTGAAGTTTCCCCAGGACCCCTTGTGAGACCAGGTCCCATGGCAGCCGCCCCGCAGCTTCAGGCTCCCACTTCAGGCTTGGGGCCAGGAGCCCCCTCCGAGGAACCCCCCCACCTCCCAGCACAGGCTGCTGGGGGACAAGCTGGGGCACGTGGACGCGGTGTGGAGGAGGGGAGAGCCGGGGAGGGCTGAGCGCCCGGCCCCGCGGCTCCTGGGGAGTGCATCCTGCATGTGCCTTCCGCCCGCTCGGGCTTGCAGGGCCTCTGCAGGCAGCGCTCTTGTGACACATCTTAATGATGAGGAGACAGCTCTGGTAAGACCGCCTCCTGAGGCCACACGGTGGTAAATGGCAGCCAGAAGGTGGGCTCCTCTGCTCCCCTTGCTTGGCAGCGCGCTGCCACGCTGCTCAGGACACTTAACTAACAAACGATTGTCCCTTAACAAAGGAATAAGGACACAGGTGGCCACAGACTGTCATGGGGAAGGACGATGTCCTTGGTGGCTTGGGGGCAGGGAGGCCCGGAACACGGGGCTAGGGGCACAGGGGGCAGGTGCGTGCTCAGCTCCTATCCCCAGCTCTGGGGGACAAAACCCGAGTGGGTGCTTCCTCCAGTGGGGCCTCCAGCAGGAGGGGCGGGGCGGGGGGGGCATGATGACTGGGGCCTGACCTTTGGTCGGAAGGAGCCGGGCAGGTGGGAGCCTCCCTGGGCCAGGGCCCCTCTCCTGCACACTTTTACAGCCAGAAGCTCATCATCAACACAGAGTGGGGCCTCCTGACGGGCAGCGGGTGCAGAGGGGCCGGATCCCCACTCTGCACTTCGAGCAGCCTCAGCTTGCGGCCGCGGGCAGATAACCGGGTGAAATTCCGTCTAGGCCGGGTGGCGTGGGCGCTGTCCCTCGGCCTCGTTCCCCGGGCCCGACCATGCGTCTGCCGGGCCACCTCCTGCCTGCCCTGGTCCTGCTCCTGGGTGAGTCGTCAGGTCTCCCCATGAGGGGCGCAAGGCTCTGGGTGGCCTGCGGGGGGTGCGGTGGGGCAGGACCAGCCTTTGGGGGGCTTCCCCATGGGAGAAGAGGCAAGAATTCTGCTCCATCTGGCCCCAGTGTCCACCCAGGTCCCAAGGCAAGAGGGCCCCAGAAGGGGACCCCAGTCCGCCACTCTTGGACCAAATGGAGCCTGAGGGGCCAGGGACAGGTCCCCGTCAGCTTCCTGCTCACATGCACGCCCCCTCCTGACCTGCAGCCCGCCCCTCCCGGGCCAGGGGTACTCTGCCCGACCCTGACCAGGAGCCCCCCTGCCAGGGCCCAGCCCCCTCCCTCCCCGACCTCTTGGCCTGGGTCCCAGAGCAGGTGGACAGCGTCCCGGGCCGCCTGGGGTTGGGGGGGCCACCCTGCGCCAGGCCACTGGGCTGTCTCTCTCCTAGCAGCAGCGTCCCCAAGCTGGGCCTGGGTCCCCAGCCACTGCAGGGCCCCCGGCGAGGCCACATGCAACTTCGTATGCGACTGCACGGATTGCTCGGACGAGGCCCAGTGTGGTGAGCGGGGCCGGGGCAGGGGGACGGGCAGGCCAGCCCCCCGCAGACAGCCCTGACCCGCCCCCCCCCCACCTCCAGGTTACCACGGGCTCTCGCCTGCCCCGGGCGCCCCCTTCGCCTGTGACTTGGAGGGAGACTCCTGCGGCTGGCGGGACATCAGCACGTCAGGCTACAGGTGGCTCCGAGACCGGGCAGGAGCCACACTGGAGCCTCTGGGCCCGCGCTCCGACCACACTCTGGGCACAGACCTCGGTGAGGCCGCGGCGGGTGTCCGTGATGCCCCCTCCCCTTAACTTCCAGCCCCACTTCCTGACCTCTCTGCCGGGCCAGGCTGGTACATGGCTGTCGGTACCCACCGCGGGAAAGAGACATCCACGGCAGCCCTGCGCTCCCCGGTCCTGCGCGACGCCGCCCCCACCTGTGAGCTGAGGCTCTGGTACCACACAGCCTCCGGAGGTGGGTGCCCAGGACCCCTCCCCGGGCTGGGGCACCCCGAGGGGAGGGACTGGGAAAGGACGGCGGGCTGCTGCGGAGACCGGGAAGGTACCCAGAGGTTCTAGGGCAGGGCCCAGCCGGCAAGGACCCCTGCCCCCCACTTACAGATGTGGCCGAGCTGCGGCTGGAGCTGACCCACAGGGCGGAGACGCTGACCCTGTGGGAGAGTTCTGGGCCCTGGGGCCCAGGCTGGCAGGAGCTGGTGGTGACCATTGGCCGCATCCGGGGCGACTTCTGGGTGAGCTGGGGGTGGTCTGGATGCGGAGGAAACAGGGAGGGTCTGAGCCCTGACGTGAGTCCTAAGGACCCCATCTTTTCAGGTGACCTTCTCTGCCACCCGAAATGCCACCCACAGGGGCACCGTGGCCTTGGACGACATGGTCTTCCGGGGCTGCGGCCTGCCCGGTAAGGCCCCCGTGCCGTGGACCCACACCCTGGGGGGCAGTGGGTTAGCAGGACTCAGATGCTCTTGAGCCTCTCCCCCAGCTGCCCCGGGCCCCAGGGTCTTGGGTCACGGTGACGAGCTGCCCTCCCCGGTGTCAGCCCCCCAGGCCCGCTGTCCCCTGGGGTACCACCACTGCGGGAACATGGCCTGCGTGGAGCCCCACCAGCTGTGTGACGGAGAGGACAACTGCGGGGACGGCTCAGATGAGGACACGCCCACCTGCGGTGAGCGGGAGGGGCTGCTGGGCGGCCGCGGAGAGCGGCGCGGGTGGAGGCCCTGCCTGACCCTGCTTCGCCCGCAGGCCGCCACACGGCCACCGACTTTGAGACAGGCCTGGGCCCGTGGAGCCACCTGGAGGGCTGGGCCCGGAACCACAGCGCCGGCCCCAGGCCCCCAGCCTGGCCGCGCCGGGACCACAGCCGCAACAGCCCGCAGGGTGAGGCCCCATGGGCGACCCCCGGTCCCCGCCCGCCACGGCCCGGCCACCCCGGCCCACACGTGGTGTCTCCCCAGGCTCCTTCCTGGTGTCCGTGGCCGAGCCGAGCGCCCCCGCTGTCCTCTCCAGCCCCGAGCTCCAAGCCTCAGGCACCCACAACTGCTCGGTGAGGCGGACGGGGGACCGGGGCCCGGGGCCGCCCGTCCCGGCTGCCCAGGCCTCTCCCTGACCTTCCTCGGCGTCTTCTCAGCTTACCTTCTATCACCACCTGCACGGGTCCCAGGACGGCTGCCTCCAGCTATTCCTGCAGCTTCAGAGCCCGGGCTCCCCCCAGAGCCCCATCCTGCTGCGCAGGCGCCATGGGGAGCTGGGGGCCGCCTGGGTTCGAGACCGGGTCGACATCCAGAGCGAGCACCCCTTCCGGGTGAGGCCCAAGAGGGTGGTGGCCAGGGGTGGGCAAGGGGGAGCTCCAGAGAGCGGTGCACGCGGACCCCCCAGGCCGTGTCATCAGGAAGCCGGTGTGCTCCAGGGCCTGCTCCGGGGGAGCGGCAGGGAAGGGGGGGGGGTGCTTTCAAGGCCCGTGTGGGGGCAGTGACAGGAGAGGGCATCTGGTGACATGGAAAGTACTGGGGGGGGTGAGGCAGGGAGAGGGCTCGAGGGAGCTGACCTGGGGATGATGGGGGTGCGGGGCACACTCTGAGGCCCCTGTGCCCCCAGATCCTGCTCGTGGGGCACACGGGCCCAGGTGGTGTCGTGAGCCTGGATGACCTCATCCTGTCGGACCACTGCAAGCCAGTCCCAGGTGGGCCTGCTGAGCCCCTCCCTCCCCCGGAGAAGTCCAACCCCCACCCTCCTCACCCCTGTTCTGTCCCCGCAGAGGTGTCTAGATCACCTCCCGGGCCCCAGGCCGCAGCCCCCTGGCGCCAGCAGTCCAGCCTGCAGCCCCGGGACTTCTGCGAGCCAGGCCACCTTTCCTGCGGGGACCTGTGCGTCCCTCCAGAGCAGCTCTGCGACTTCCAGCAGCAGTGCGAGGGGGGCGAAGATGAGCAGGAATGCGGTGAGGGGCGGGCGGCTGGGGCCTGCGGCGGGGGGGGCGGGGGGGGGGCCTTCTTCCCCCAGACCCCGCCGACCCTTCCCTGCTGCTGCTGCTGCAGGCACCACGGACTTCGAGCCCCTCACAGCGGGCGGCTGGGCGGATGCCAGCGTGGGGCGGCTGCAGTGGGGGCGTCTCCCGGGCACAGATGCCGGTGAGCCCCGAGTCCCCCCATCTGTGAATTGCTTCCCCTGAGGAGTCCTTGCACTGCCTCTTCTCACTGGGGACTGCGCTTGCACGGGGGGGTCCCTGGCAGGGATCAGCTCTGAGAGGCCTCGCTCTTCCTCAGGGCACTTCCTGTCCTTGCAGAGGGCCTGGGGACAGCTGGCCGCGGAGGCCCGGGTCCTCACACCTCCCCTGGGCCCCTCGGGCCCCCGCTGTGAGCTCCACATGGCTTACTATTTTCAGAGTCACCCCCAAGGTACCAACTGCTGTTCCTCGGAGCCCCGCCCCGCCCCGCCCCGCCCCCAGGCACCCTGCAGGAGGGCGGGGGTGGGGCACCGGGCAGACCCACAGTGACCCCCTGGCCAGGCTTCCTGGCCCTGGTCGTGGTGGAGGGCAGCAGCCGCGAGCTGGTGTGGCAGGCGGCGGGCAGCAGCCAAGGCTGGACGATGGACAGAGTCCTGCTTGGAGCACGCCGCCGGCCTTTCCGGGTAAGGAGGGCCGCCCAGGGGACAGGAGGGTCACAGAGCCAGCGCTGGCTCGACAGCCCCCTCCCTTGTGCCCCTCACGCAGCTGGAGTTTGTCGGCCTGGTGGACTTGGACGGCCCTGGCCAGCAGGGTGCTGGAGTGGACTATGTGACCTTGAAGGACTGCAGCGCCACGACAGCCACTGAGAAGGACTCAGGTCCTGCCCGCTCCCAGTCCCTGCCCAGGGCCTCCCACCCACCGCCTCGAGGGCCCTCGGGAGCCCCCACCCCCGAGAGCAAGTCTCACACCCTCTCGGGACACAGGAGGGGTAGGGGGGCTTGGGGCACGCTGACCCCACTGCGGCCCCGCCCTCAGAGGTCTCCTGTAACTTCGAGCGGGACACGTGCGGCTGGTACACCGGCCATGTCACCGACGCACACTGGCGCCGGGTCCAGAGCCACGGCCCCCGGTACGACCACACCACAGGCCAAGGTAGGGTGGGGGCACCCAAGCCTGCGGGGCGGCTCTCGGTCTGGACCAAGCCCCTCCTGGAACCTGGGGTCTCTGCAGCTCAGCCGGTGTCCCTACTACAGGCTACTTCTTGCTCCTGGACCCCACGGACCCCCCAGCCCGGGGCCCCAGCGCCCACCTGCTCACCCAGCCCCAGGTGCCGACGGCCCCCCAGGAGTGCGTCTCCTTCTGGTATCACCTCCACGGGCCCCAGATCGGTGAGTGACCCTGGTGCTGGGCACGGCCTCCTCGGAGGCCCTTGGGTGCCCCCAGCTCTGGGGCTCTGCAGAGGCGGGAAGGCTTCAAGAGTCGGGCTCTGGTCCCCCCCGACCCCCACCCCTCTGTCTAGGGACCCTGCGCCTGGCGATGAGGCGGGAAGGAGAGGCGGAGACGCTCCTGTGGTCGCGGACCGGCACCCACGGCAACCGCTGGCAGGAGGCCTGGGCTACCCTCCACCACCAGCTGGGCTCTGGCGCCAAGTACCAAGTAAGGCCCCGCGCCAGGGCAGTGGGGGCAGGGCCGGGCCCACAGCCGCTGATCCCCCCCACCACCCCCAGCTGCTGTTCGAGGGCTTCCGGGACGGCTACCGTGGCACCATGGGCCTGGATGACGTGGCCGTGCGGCCCGGGCCTTGCTGGGCCCCCCGGCGCTGCTCCTTCGAGGACTCAGCCTGTGGCTTCTCCAGTGGGGGCCAAGGCCTCTGGACACGCCAGACCAATGCCACGGGCCACGCCGCCTTGGGCCCCCGCGCTGACCACACCACAGAGACAGCTCAGGGTACGCCTCAGGGGTGCCGGAGGGGTGGGCAGAGGGGGGGTCAGTCACATGGGGGCTGACGCTGGCGCCTCCCAGGGCACTACATGGTGGTGGACACGAGCCCGCAGGCCCTGCCCCGTGGCCACGTGGCCTCCTTGACCTCAGCGGAGCACCGGCCTCTGGCCCAGCCCGCCTGCCTGACCTTCTGGTACCACCTGAGCCTCAGAAACCCAGGTGAGGGGTCTGCAGCCTGGAGCCCCTGCGCGGCCGTTCTTGCCCCCCCCCGCGGCTGACCCGGCTGCTCGCTGGGGGGCAGGCACCCTGCAGGTCCACGTGGAGGAGGCCGCGAGGCAGCAGGTGCTCAGCATCAGTGCCCACGGGGGATTCGCCTGGCGCCTGGCGAGTGTGGACGTGCAGGCCGGGAGGGCCTGGAGGGTGAGTGCCGGGGGCATGTTTCACTTTCGAGGACGTCCCGATCCCGCGCGGGCACGGCCACCCTGACCTGTGCCTGCCCAGGTGGTGTTTGAGGCGGTAGCCGCCGGCCGGGAGCACTCCTACATCGCGCTGGACGACCTGCTCCTCCAGGACGGGCCGTGCCCCCCGCCAGGTGGGAGCCCCACGGCCGGGCCCCGGGCCCCGCTACACCTCGGGGCCGGCACAAGCTGGCCTGGCGCCCCCGCCGTGGGAATGCCCCAGGGATGGGGGGGAGGAGCACTGCGCCGCGCACCGGCCAGGCTCCCTGGGGGCCGTGCGCCCGCCCGCTCACCGTCCGGGTCTCCCGCAGCTTCCTGTGACTTTGAGGCTGGCCTGTGCGGTTGGAGTCACCTGGCCTGGCCTGGCCTGGGAGGGTACAGCTGGGACTGGAGCAGCGGAGATGCGCCCTCCCACTACCCCCAGCCGCCTGTGGACCACACTCTGGGCACAGAGACAGGTGGGTCTGAGCCGGGGCGCCTTCGGCACACACCCCACCCACCCCAGGCCAGCCGGCCCAGCCCTGCAGGCTCCCGTCTCAATCAAAGGTCATGGGTCGGTTAACCAGACGCCCTGTCCTCTCTCTCTTCCAGGCCACTTTGCGCTCTTTCAAACCGGGGTGCTGGGGCCAGGGGGCCAGGCGGCCTGGCTGCGTAGCCAGCCTCTGCCTGCCACCCAGGCCTCCTGCCTTCGCTTCTGGTACCACATGGGCTTCCCCGAGCACTTCTGTGAGTGGGGCTGGGCCAGGAGCGCCCGGGGCGGGGGTGGGAGGGCGGGGTGCACTGGGCTGGGGACCCGAGCCGTGGCCCCCTTCTTGCAGACAAGGGCGAGCTGAGGGTGCTCCTGAGCAGCGCCCGGGGCCAGCTGGCCGTGTGGAGCATGGGCGCGCGCCTGCGGCACCAGTGGCTGCTGGCCCAGGTGGGGGTGGCCAGCGACGAGGAGTTCCAGGTGAGGCCGGGCCGCCCAAGCCTGCAGGTGGCGGAGGCCTCGAGCCGGGGGCCCCTCCTCGAGCCCGTGCAGCCAGCCCCCTCTCCCTCCTGGTCAGATCGTGTTTGAGGCCACTCTCAGCGGCCAGCCGGCCGTGGGGCCCATCGCCCTGGACGACGTGGAGTATCTGGACGGGCAGCACTGCCAGCTGCCTGCACCCGGCGAGGGTGAGCCGTGCCCTCGCCACCAGCCCTGCCCCAGATCTGGGACTCTGTCGGGCTCGGCAGCCTGTGGTGCCACCAACGCGGGGACATGCCCCATCCCCTCCCTTCTCCCCTTCAGGGCTGGGCCATCCCTCCCCCTTGGTCCCTGAGGAGCCGAGTGGGCTCTCAGAGTCCCCTTCCTGGCCTCTGCACCCCCAGACCCGGGAGGAGGTACCAGGCAGACCAGCGACCACGGCCAGGCTGCCTGTGGAGCCCTTGCTGGCCACTGTCTCTTCATGAGGGAGGGGCGGCTCTAGCTCGGCACTGTGACCCCCCACCCCGGCCCAGGTCTGGAGCCTCGTGCCGGCATGACCTGCCGTGGCCTCGAGGATGGGCCTCAGGGGCAGGGCTGACGGGCTCACGCGCCCCGCGGCCCACAGGGGACACAGCACTGGCCACATCCGTGCCGGCCGCGGTCGGCGGTGCCCTCCTCGTGCTCGTCGTCCTCCTCCTGCTGGGACTGGCCGGCCGGCGCTGGCTGCAGAAGGGGGGCTGCCCGCGGGCCGAGACAGCGGCCGCGGCCCCCGGCTTTGACAACATCGTCTTCAACGCGGTAGGAGCCGCTGGGTACCCGGCGGGCAGGGCTGACTGCTCTCCTCCCCGCCCAGGGCCCCACGCGCACGCGCACGGCCACCCGGCTGTCACAGGCTCCTCTCCTTCCTCCTAGGATGGCGTCAGCCTGCCGGCTTCGCTCACCGACAACCAGTAGACGATGCAGAGAAGACTCTGGCTCCCACAGGAGGGTCCCCGGCCCCTGCTCCCGGCAGACAGAGCCCAGGGCATAACCCCTGCCCCTCCCCCAGGACGCACTGAGCCCCCACACGGTCACCCAGCACAGAGACTGCCACCCATGTGCCTGGGTGTGGTCCTCACCCCAACAATAAATGCCCTGGCCCCCGAGGGCAGCCCCCACTTCTTGGCTAAGGTCCATGCATGCTGCTGTCAGCGGGATGATGGGCTCTTGGGGACCCCCAGAACTGACCCACCGGGCCTGAAAGGAGGTGCCTGGGGGTACCTCCCACAGGTCTCAGTGCCTTAGGTGACAGGCACCAGGCAGGCCAAACCCAACGGGGCCAAGGGCTAGAGGCACCAGAGGCAGACACGGGGACCCGGAGAAGCCCCTGCCCCTGGCCGGGTGGGCACCTGACACTCAGGCGGCCCGGCCCAGCCTGTGCAATCTGACCCCGGCCCTGCCTGGCTCGGTATTCTAATCTAGGACAGGGAGAAAGGCCCACAGACGGAGGTGGACTGAGTAGGAAGCACTCAAGCAGCTGTCGGGGGCGGGAGGAAAGCCGGTCTGGGGAGGAAACGCCCTGCTCTGTCCGTGATTCCAAAAAGTCCCATGTCCGTGTCCCATCGTAAAGGGTCTGTGCCATTAAGGGTCCCCGAGCACACAATGCCGTGAGAAAACCTGAATGGTCCCCAGAATGATGGGTCTCAAAGCAGAGGTCACTCGGTGCCCTGGGGACGCTGCCGAGCAGGTCACTGGAAGGCAAACCCAAGGTTCCCAGGCTCCTGACCTCCCAGGGTCCCAGGATGAAGGCGACCCCCCTCTCTGAGGAGTCAAGGCCCCTGGCGTGCCCGCATAGCCTTCTCACTTAGTAAAATGGAGCAGAATCTTCCTAACCCAGGGAGGACCCCAGGCTCTGCTCTTCCACAAGGGAAATTCTTTATAAATTACTTATTTATTAATTAGGCTCCACACCCAACATTGGGCCTGACTCTCAACCCCTGAGATCAAGAGCCTCATGCTCTAGGGCGCCTGGGGGGCTCAGTCGGTTCAGCATTCAACTCATGTTTCCGTTCGGGTCCTGATCTGCCGTGGTTTGAGTTCGAGCTCCGGGTCAGGCTCTGTGCTGACAGCGTGGAGCCTGCTTGGGATTCTCAACCCCTCTGCTCATTCTCTCTCAAAATAAATAAATAAATAAACTTAAAAAAGAATTACAGGCTCCACCCACCAAGCCAGCTGGGCACCCCCGCAGGGAAGCTATGACATGGCCCTCCCTGGGCCCGGAAGGTCCCACTGGGCATGGCCATCCTGGGGAAGGGGTGACGGCCACACCAGCACAACCAAGTGCCCCCTCATGGCTGTGGGAAGACAATGCGGCCGTCCAGCCCCTGGAGACCATGCCAGGGGAAGGCACAGGGCTGACTCAAGCCCATGGGCACAGCAGGGGGTGACCTTTGGGGTCCTTCAGAAACCCCCCAGGGCACGTCAGGAGAACCCTTTCTTCCCTACATCGTGAGCCAGACAGAGATGCACACGGGGCTGGCACAGGACACTGGGCAGCAGCAGGAAGAGCAAGAGACTTTATTAGCTTCTCTAAAAGCTTGACTGGAGGACACCTTCCCTTCTGGATCAGGCCCCCCACGCCACAGCCCCGCCCGCGTGAGGCGGGCAGCTCGGAGCTCCCTGGGGCGGGGGGAGGGCACCCCGAGGCTGAGCAGACACCAGGGATGGGAAGGGAAAAAAATCAGGAGAAGCAATACTTTGCAAGGTTTTGTTTGACAGCAGGGTAGAGGGGGGTCCCGGGCAGGGCTGACGCCCCGCGTGCCGCTCGGCCACGTGAAGAGACCCACGCCGGCGCCGGTGGTCAAGGGGAACCAGCCAGGCGAGATCAGCCGGACGCACTGATTTCGAGGCTTTGTGCTCATTTCGCCCTGGGTCCCTTCTCAATCGGCTTTCCGATATCCTTCCCCCGGAGCTTCAGGCCTGAAAAAGCCATTGGGCCGCTCACCGCCACGCGGGGCAGTGCCACGCGTCCCCACCTGTCGGCCCCAAGGCAGCAGCCGTGTCCGCACAGCCTCTGAGCACCAGCCCCTCCTCCCCAGGCAGGAGGCGGGGGGCAGCAGGGAGGCCACAGGCCACCCCAGTCCCGGCTGGGCTCAGCCTGCCGAGTGCGCCCACCCGCCTCCCAGCGGAAGGCAGGCGGCCCTCCCAGAACTGGGGGGCGCACCGACACCAAGGAGGAAGCCGATGCCCACGGCAAGCGAGGACACCAATGCCTGAACAGGAAGGCCACTGAGCCGTCTGTCACAGGCCCAGAGCACACCGGCCAGCAGCAAAGGGTGGGGGGAGGGTGTAGACAAAATGTGAAAGGTGGAAGTGGGGGAGAGCGACCAAGATGGTGCTCTCATGAGCTTCTTGGGGTCTGGAAAATTCCGCAGCCTCAGGGGCCTTTCTGTGCTCAGTGGCTGCCCTGCACCCGGTCAGAGGACGGCAGCGGAGACCCAATAAGGGACCAAAGGACACTCACCGATAGCTCTCTCGATTTTGCCCAGGACCTGGTTATTCGGAATGGCCCGTCCACTTTCATAGTCTGCAATGACCTGCGGCTTTTCGTTGATTTTCTAAAGAAACATACCGTGTGCACGACGGCTCAGTGAGAAGAGGCCAGAACTCTGGCACGTGGCCAAGGGGGTAGCCGCAAGCACCACCTTCTGGGACAGCATGTGGCCGCGGCCACGCACATTGGAAGCCACCCCATGCTCTTACATCTGTCGTGCTCCAGCCCCCGAGAATCCCAGGACCGAGGGCAGACGAGCCCCACGCAGCGCGTTCTGAGTCCCGACCCCCTTTGCCCTGGCCAGCCCGGGAGGACACCCGCCGCGCTCACCGTGGCCAAGTCCTTCTGAGTCAGCCCCTTGCTCTGCCGGCCCTGCTGGATCACCTTGCCCACCTCCAGGGTCACCCGGTCGTGATGCAGCTCCTCGGTCTCCCTGTCCAGCTTGGCCGTGTTCTTGGTGATTGAGTGCTGCTTGTTCTGGCCAGCAGCCCCTGGGCCTCCACGCGGCAAAAGCAGAGGACACGGTTTGCAACAAGCCCAAAAGAAAGCCGTGTCAGGGCGGAGACCAGGCCCGACAGGCGCCCCGTGCCGGGGCGACATGGAGGGCAGGTGTCCAGACACGGAAGTTCACAGGTGTAAGAGCACGGAGTCCGGAATTCCGTCCTCACTCCAGGAAGCGAGCGCGGCTGGCCCAAGGAGACCCCAGGTGACCCCCAGCCCTGCAGCAGCTGCGACGCCCTCAGGGGCAGCTCGGTGCAGCAGGGGCCTGTCACAGAGTCGCAGTGCACCCTTGTTTTGTGAGAAAACACAAGTACTTACACTTCTTGGAAGTCTCCACATCTTCTCCTCGTCTCTGAGCTGCGAGGATGGCCTAGAACATTTGGAAACGGTTCCTGGTCAAGACTCGGCTTTGGCAGCGTCTGGCAAACACCGGCGGAGGCTGTGGTTAGCCGGGGAGCACGCCTGCCCACGTCCGGGGCCCCCGGAGCCGGGCAGCCTGGTTCGGAGCTCACTGCTGCGGTTTCAAAGACTGACAAGCTCGGCCGGGTTCGAAACCCAAGCTCATTTCGCAAAACGCTCTACCACCCAGTCCGGTACCTCTGCACCAGCTCCCCCCACCCCCCTCCCCGGGGAAACCCAGCTCGCTCCTTCGCTGCTGAGAAACACGCGGACGGATTCCTCTGAGAAATCCGTGCTCACAATGGGCTTACTCCTCCGCTAGGCTGTCCTGCAAAAACAGGAAGGGAGGTCAAGCGCTGGCCTGGTGCTGCCTTCCTCCTTGAACCTGACTCCTAACAGAGGCTGGTGCAGCGCAGGGAGCCGGCAGCCCTCGCCCCCACACATCACCAACAAGAGCAATACCCTTCCATCTACATTTGCCGAAAGTTAATGAAATGTATCTCTTTACAATTCTGATGCTTCGGAGAGATGACCGGGGCGGTTCTGAACGTCCTACGTTCAGAGGTGCTTTCTAGACATGTTCGTGTGACTCCTAGCTTATGGCTATTAAATATCCTCTGGAAAAAAAAAAAGGGGACAATAAATTTGGTTTTGACCGTGTAAATGATAAGCTCAGGGCAAGTCGGTGACTGCCAGTCGCTAGTCTGCACTCCAGTCCTGGCCCAGACCCGGCACCAGGGTGCAGGCCCAAGGCACAGCAGGGGGTCACTGAACCTCACAGATGAATTTCCCATAGATTAGCCAAGCTAGAAACCTGTCACCAAGTACCTCCCAGGGCGTGTCATCTACACTTGAAAGGCCTAGAAGCACTGGGTCTTTAGGCCACCTCCGCCCACTCACAGGGACCACCGATGGCCTGAAATGCGCCTCAGTGACGCTCCACAGGCAGCATCGGGCTGCCCAGGCACCTGCGTAAGAGGTCTTGGGGGCGTCCATACTGCCTCCGCCCCCTATCCGCACGCGGTCCCCAAGCCCCGTCCCCAGGTCCACCCCTTCCACCTTACCTGGTCCCCCCTTCCCCCCATCACCGCTGTCAGAAGCCACGAGTCCACCCTGCCCCTGTCCCCACTTAAAGCCTCATCCCCAGACCTGTATCCCTGGCTCCAAAGACTGCTGGGCCCTTCCACACCCACCCCAGCACTGCCGGTCCACGCCCCCACCATCGTCCTCAGCCCGCCGTCCTCCCACCACCCCGACCTGTCTTCCCATACCCTGCCCCTGGCCCCTGGCCCTTTCCCCCACCCTGCCTCTGTCGCAGACCGTCCGAGCCCGGCCATCTTCCTTGCGCCGGGCTCCGGGCTCCGATCCCTGGCGCCATGCTCTCACGCAGGCCCCCTGCGGCAGGGCCGCCGCCCCCTGGCCCTCCCAGACCGGGTACTCACCCTGTCCCTAGCCCCCGTTCCCGCCGCGTCCCCCATGCCCGGCCCGGCCCCGGGCCCCCCCGCCCCGCGGCCGCCCCGCCCGCGCGGCCACTCCGGACTCCCAGGCCCCGCACGGCGCCGCACCTGCTTGGACTTGGCCTGGGCGGCCGTGGGGCCCTTCTTGCGCAGCACCGTCACCGTGTCCCAGTCGCTCTCGGCCATGGCGGGCGGGCAGGTCCGGCGGTCCGTCCGGCGGCTCCGCGGCAGCTGCTCGAGACCCGGCGACGCGACGTCCCCTCGTCGCTCGGCCGCTTCCGGCGCCGGCCACCGCTCCGCCCCCGCCTCCCCATTGGCCGGCGGCCCGGGGGGCGGGCACTTCCCGCGGCTCAGGACCAATCTGCGTCCGGCTCGTCCGAGGGCACGGCGGGCGGCGCGCGACGTGGGGCGGGAGACGTCAGGGTCGTGCGCGGCCCGGGCGCGGAGGGTTCGCCGACGGGGCGCGGGGCTAGGCCCGGGGACGCCGGCTGCGGAGCGAGGGGACGCCGGCTGCGGAGCGAGGGGACGTGCGGGTGGGGACAGCGGAACCCCGCTGGGGGGGGAGAGGGGAGGGGCGCGGGGGCAGCTCGGGGAGGAGAGGGGCCCCAAGTGTGCGGGGGAGATCAGGGGCCCTAGGAGGTGGAGGGGTGCGGTGGGGCGGTGCGCAGCAGAGCAGGGGTGCGGTGGGAGGGGGCGCGGCCAGGAGGGGCGGCGTGAGTGGGGAGGGGGCCGGGCCGCGGACCCCCGACCCCAGTGGGGGACTGACTGGAAGCCGATGGGCTCACACCCGGCCCTCTGGTCGCACGTCTGGGGACGGGGATGGGCCACCCGCTTCCCGGTCACATGCGCGGTGGGGATGCGGCAAAGCGGAGCCAAGAGACACGTTGCCCCCCAGCTCTTCTGTACTTGAGCCCCGTTTCTTGCTTTACTTTGTCCCCCTGCACACAGTTTGAAGTTCGGTTTCCCTGGAGTTGTGGTCACGTGGTGCAAAGATGTTGGGGAGGAGGGTGGATGGGGTTGGGTGGGGCCTGAAGCAGATACGACTTGCGGAAGGGCTCTCCTTCAAAAAAATTTCTAAATGATAAAAATAAGCTTGGTTACAAAAGTTAATCTTCCTGTATAAGGTGTATAGTTCGTGTAATGTTAAAAACGCTTGCTTTACTTTACGGTAATTCCATACCAGTTTAGAGATGATTTGTATAGTGAGAAGTCAGTGCATTTTCAAAAACCGGCAAACTCCTCAAGCATCACAAAGTTTGGAAAAATAGCATTTGTACTAAGTAACAAATACGTCTCCTTAATGCTTTTGCCTACTTTTTTGGCTGTATTCTCTTTGAGTACCACTCATGACTTTGCAGAATGGTTTTATGAAAAACACAGAAAGACCCCTCAGACACTTCCCTAGGGCACTTGATAGAATGTGTATCTCGTCTTTGGTGTTGACGTTGGTTTGGGTAACACCTGGGGCTTTGCATAGGTGCACTCACCGTTGGTGGCAGTGCTACGGGTCCGTGCCACAGGAGTTGTGGCAAGCACAATCCCCGTGTAAGAGAAAACAGGTATGTGGCATATAAACTTGCACATACTGTGTCATGGGGTACATTTATCAGAGGAGACAACCTTTATTGTATCCAGATGTGAGGGAGAACGGAGTCCTCTGCTCCCAATGTGCAGACTCACTTCTGGTTCATAGCACAAACCTTGTTTCTTCCTCACCTCCACGTGCC
The DNA here is from genome assembly GCF_003009895.1 of Hyaena hyaena. Taxonomy (NCBI): domain Eukaryota; kingdom Metazoa; phylum Chordata; class Mammalia; order Carnivora; family Hyaenidae; genus Hyaena; species Hyaena hyaena. Next base: position 164,539 of record NW_024082328.1, on the reverse strand, counting down.
CACACTCGGAGGCATAGAAGACATACCCACCCACACAAGGCAAGCAAAACCGAACATCATAAATATCTTCCATAAGCCCCAACTAAATGCATCCCAACTCCAGATCGCCTTAGTGGGGTCCCCAAAATGCTTGTGGTCTCTCCAGTGAGCCCCGGAAGGAGTGTGATGAAGGAACAGCCTACTTGGAAAGAGGCAGCCGCCTTAGCCAATTGTTAACATAAAGTCTGTGGGTTTCACCGGCATCTGGCCACGTGACCCCACTGCAAGGCCCTCAAGAGTGCGGCTGGGGGGCACCTGGGTGGCTCAGTTGGTTAAGCATCCGACTTCGGCTCAGGTCATGATCTCACAGTTCATGGGTTCAAGCCCCGCGTCAGGCTCTGTGCTGACAATTAGCTCAGAGCCTGAAGCCTGTTTCAGATTCTGTATCTCCCTCTCTCTCTGACCCTCCCCTGCTTGCTCTCTCTCTCTCTCTCTCTCTCTCTCTCACAAATAAAAAACATTTTTAAAAATTAAAAAAAAAAAAAGTCGCGGCTGGGATCCCAGCAAGAGAAGTTGCATCAGCTCCGTGGTGCTGTGCCCTGGTTGGCTCAGGCCCAGAGGGCGGCTCTCTGGACCTAGGTGTCCTCTGTCCACACAGGTGTCTGCCAGTATAGGCACAGCCCCATCTGGCCTTTGATCAGGAGCCCAGGCCTGAGGTCACAACGACTTCCAGGGCCCCTGTCCCCATGGCACGCTCTTCCACCAGGACACGGGTGGTGCAGGAGTCTGTGCCTCCCCCACTCGCCTGTGCACACCCCCTTCTGGCTCAGGGTCCAGGGAAGAGTCGCCTTGGGGGAGGAGCTCCAGCAAGTGTCACAGAGGCAGCTTTAGGAGGCCTGGTTCCCAGTCCTGATCTTACCGCGATGCCATACCCGTCATGTTAATGACTCCTCTGCCTGCATTAAGGGAAGCCGTCTAACCAGCATTAGCCATTTATCTTCATACGGGGGAGAAGAGGAAACAATCACAAAGCCTTCTGGTTGGGGCGCCTGGGGGGCTCAGTTGGTTGAGCGTCCAACTTTGGCTCAGGTCATGATCTCACGGTTCGTGGGTTCAAGCCCCATTTCAGGCTCTGTGCTGACAGCTCGGAGCCTGGAGCTGCTTCAGATTCTGTGTCTCCCTCTCTGCCCGTCCCCTGCTCATGCTCTTTCTCTCTGTCTCAAAACTGAAGAAAAGATTAAAAAAAATTTTTTTAAACCTGGAAAACAACCCAGCTATTTCTATATTTATAAGAAAAAGATTGATTTAAATATTTTTAACGTTTTATTTCTTTTTTTTTTAATGTTTTATTTATTTCTGAGAGAAAGAGAGACACAGTGTGAGCAGGAGAAGGTCAGAGAGAGAGGGAGACACAGAACCCGAAACAGGCTCCAGGCTCTGAGCTGGCAGTCAGCACAGAGCCCGACGTGGGGCTCGAACCCACGAACCGTGAGATCATCACCTAAGCGAAAGTTGGGCGTTTAACACACTGAGCCCCCCAGGCGCCCCAAGATTGATTTAAATCTTGTATTCCCAGTAGAAGATTAGCATTCTATATTCTCAATTAAAAACTCTCTAGTAAAATCCAATAAATATGAGAGTTCCAGAATGAGGCGTTATTCACACGTGGAGGAGTATTCACGATTGCAGTAGACGGACTTGGAGGTGTTTCCGTGATCCCGCCTCATGGTAGTCCAGCCTTTGGATGATGCCTCGTTCTAATTTTTTTTTTTTTTTTTGTATCGCGGTAAAGTACACTTAACACAAAATTACCGTCTTAACTATTTTTAAGTATACAGTTCAGTAGTAGTAAATACATCTGTGGTGTTCTGACCATCACCGTCATGCATCTCCGTGACTTCATGCTGTAGAATTGAAACTGGGTCCCCCTTCACACTAACTTCCCATTCTGCTTGCCCCCAGCTCCGGCCCTTGGTGACTGCCAGTCCACCTCCTACGATTTCACCTCTAGGGGCATCATATGGTGGAGTCCTACAATATTTGTCCTCTGTGACTGGCTCTCAGCAGTGTCGGGCTCATTCATCTTACAGAGTGTGTCAGAGGTTTCTTCCTTTTTATGGTTGAATATTATTCCATCGAATGCCTGTACCACATTTTGCTCATTCAGCCAGCCAGCCAGCCGTGGACATGGGTTGCTTCTGCCGGTAGCTATTATGAATAATGCTGCTATGAACATGGATATACACACGCCTTTTTTTTTTTAATATTTTTATTTATTTCTAGGAGAAAGAGAGAGAGACAGCGTGAGCAGGGGAGGGTCAGAGAGAGAGGGAGACACAGACTCTGAAATAGGCTCCAGGCTCTGAGCTGGCAGTCAGCACAGAGCCCGATGCGGGGCTCGAAGCCATGAACTGCGAGATCATGACCTAAGCGAAAGTCGGACGCTTAACTGACTAAGCCACCCAGGCGCCCCAATACACGTGACTTTTTGAGACTCTGCTTTCAATCCTGTACATATAAAGAGGTGGAATTGGATCGTATGGTATTTCTAAGTTCCACTATCGTCGGACTTCCATTGCTTCCGAGTAGAAGTCGGCGGTGAGTCCTATCATTGGTAACATTGTTCTCTGCAAGTAATGTGGTGTGTTCTCCACTTTCAAGATTTTCTCTTGATTTTTGGGTTTTCCTCTTAAGTGTGCAGGTACACTTTTGTTTTTTTAATTTTTGATAGAGAGTGCACCCGCGAGGAAGTGGGGAAGGGGTGGAGAGAGAAGGGGGAGAGAGGATCCTAAGCAGCTCTGTGCTGACAGCAGCAAGCCCGATACAGGGCTCCAACTCGCGAACCTCAAGATCACGACCTGAGCCAAAGTCAGAGGCCTAACCGGCTGAGCCCCCCATGCGCCCCCTTGTGCTGTTTCGTTGATAACGTCTTCCCCTCTATTGTCTGTTTCCATTCTCTGACACCGCTGTTACTGAGATGATAGAGTCTGGCGTTAAGAGTCTAATGCTCTTCTATTCATTTTTAAATTCCTTTCTTTCTGTCTACTTTTGGGAGATTTTCTGAATTTATAACTGTTCTACTGACACCGTTCTTTACCCTGACAGCACATCTTGCATGTCTAAGTGCTCCCTCTTATGTCCGGTGTGTCCCCCGTGTGGCATCCTGTTTCACGGTGCCCTCGCTCTTCTCCTGGGTGGGTACTAACTTCAGCTCTGTTCACGTTTTCCTGCGGCGCCCGCACCGTCCCTGCTCTCCTTCTGTCGGTTTTGGGGGCTGTGTTTCACTCAAGTGTGCGACGACCCTTGGCAGCCGGGCGCCTCGTGTGCATGCGGGGGTCTCCCAGGGTGGGCTCTAGTTCAGGATGATCGGGCTGGGACACAGTGCTTTCTTCTGAGGGTCCCGGGGAGCAATATCTTGCGGACCCACTGTCTCCTGGGTCCAGCCCTGGGGCTGGAGACTCACCGGATTCACCACCCACTGCCCCCAGCGAGGACGGTAAAGTCACCCGGCTGTGCCGGCCGGGGAGGAGCCCCGGGGTCCAGCTGTCCTTGCACGGATTCCCAGCCCCGGCCCCCCGCAGACGCCCGGACTCCTGGCCCGGCCTGCCTCCGGTCACTCGTGCAGCCCCCGGGTAGGTTGCACGTAGCAACACCAGCCGACCGTCCTGCTTGGCGCTCCCAGTTCCAAATAATGTCGGTGATAAACCACCACCCAAAATCTCTTTTGTGGACGGAAGCGCAGGGCTAAGCCTCACACCCGCGCGCTGCAGACGCCTGTCTTTGAGCACGTGCTGCACCCGGCATGCAGATCAGCCACAACTTGGTTTCTGGGGGAGCTCCTAAAGTTTGGGTGCGCTCTGCTGCCAGCCCTGACGCAACTGTGTTGTCCCGCGTTTAATCAGAAAGCCAGACCACATCGGTGCAGCCACCGATGTGCTTGAGCCATTTGAGTCCCGTCATTCTGGATGCCCACTGGGAGGAAACCTCCCATTTCGTTTGAATTCACAATTTCTCAGCGGCAGAGATGTCCAGAAGCCACCAGGATTGGTTACAGTCAACAAAGACGCGGGCAGGATCACAATTTCCAGAAAGTGTGCGCAGTGGGATTTTTATGATTCTCTGCCAAATGTTTCCTGTTTAAAGTTCTCCCTAATCTGTGGCTTCGAGTGAAAGAAAATCACCCACATTAAGGTTAATAAAAAGCTTGACCAACTGTGAGCAGAAGTAGATGGACAAATAGAGCCGGGCTGTCGCTTGAACGTGACAAGAAAAACCAGATTGATCATGACAAAATCATCATCAAATTTGCAGATATTGAGACTTAAAATCAGGGACTGGACGCTAATATTATTCACTACAGTGAAAAACTTATATGTTGGTGTAAGTATTCCCTGGCTTGTGAAAAAATACAATGTAAAGAAACTTTTAATCCATCATTTCTTCCTTGTTTATATATTTTTTTAAATGTTTATTTACTTTTGAGACAGAGTGACAGAGCATTGTGGGGGAGGGGCAGAGAGCGACGGAGACACAGAATCGGAAGCAGGCTCCAGGCTCTGAGCTGTCAGCACAGAGCCCGACGGCAGGACTCGAACCCACAAACCGTGAGATCATGACCTGAGCCGAAGTCGGACGTTTAACTGACTGAGCCACCCAGGCTGACCCAGGCTCCCTATCCTTGTTTGTATTTTCTATTGAACGTATTTCCCTTTCTTACTGGCGTGATCGTTTACATGAAGTTTAGCCACGGAACATTTTTGCTGCTTGCCGTCACTGATACACTTTGGTTCTGTGCAGGAGGGGGATTTAAAAGGATCCAACCAGTGTCCAGTGCCCTAGCCGCCAGTGAGGACTGGAAAGGCCCGTGTGTGGGAAGAGAAGGCAGGAGGCCCCCCTGTGAGGGAGCACAGGCCCTGGGGAGCGACCCCCTGAAGCCCCCGTCAGCTCCAGAGGGCAGGACCCCCGAGGCCAAGCCGGGACTCTCGCTGGGAGAGAGGGAAGCCCGCTGGCGGGAGGGGGTGGGGGCTGACAAGTCTGTGCTGGGGTCCAGCGAAGCAGGGAAGGACGGTGGCCGGGCGGGAGGACCAGGCCGGAGGTCCTGGCTGGGCTGAAGAATGCTTGGGTCCTGGCCCAAGGTTAGAACTGAACAGGGGGCGCCCGATTGTAGAGGGCGGTAGTGGTGGGCCCGGGACAGCCCGCTGGGGCGGGGTGAAGGAGAGACCCTCGGAGGGCCACTTGGAGCCGCCCAGGCTCGGGGCTGCGGACCTTGGCCAGGTGACCAACTTGGTGGGTGCGAGTGTGAGCAAAGCCATCTCACAGTCTGCAGGGCTGAAACGAGGCAACCAGAGCAAGTCCCCGCAGAGAGCAGGTGCGCAAGGGCTGCAGTTCCGGCTGAGGCCGGCGGAGGGCGTGTGCGGACCTGCGCTGTGCGGATGGGGGAGGGGCGAGGTGGGCCAGGACTCCAAAGGCGGCCCTGGAGACCTGGACTCTGTCCAGGCATTAGTTACCCGATCATGCCTTCATCTGCCCAACAAAGCCAAGGCAGGACCTGAACCCCGAATGAGGCCAAAGGGACCACCGCCCTCCAGGGCTCCACATCTGGGGAAGAGACATACAACCTGGTTAGAGTCACATGGGGTTGGGGAGGGGGATCCCTCTTAACACAAGGCCACCAGGAGAGAGACTCATCTTTATCTGGAGACCTCACGACCTGCAGAGGGCTCAGGGGGTGCCGAGTGCCTGGGAGAGGAAGGGAGGGGATCCGGTGAGGGCCTGGCTGGTGCAAGTGCCCAGGGGCCAGGCCCGCCCAGCGAGCGGAGGCTAGAGATGGCCAGGGTAGCCTGGGCTTTTTTTTTTTTTTTTTAAGGTAATCTCGATGCCCAACATGGGTCTCAAACTCACAGCCCTGAGATCAAGAGTTGTAAGCTCCACTACTGAGCCAGCCAGGGGCGCCCAGGCTGGGCATTTGAAATTCTGCACGTGAGGTTGTCGCCCGGGCCTCTGGCTCTGGGGCACGGTGTGGCATTTCTGTTACGAGGCTGGCTGGAGGGAGGTGGCTGTTAACTGGAGTAGGGAATGTCTTCTGGGTGGGGGAATTTGGGGTGATCTTTGTTTTCTCCGTGGTACTTTTCTGTGTTTTCCAGAGCTTCCGCAGTGACCTCTGTTGCTTAACACACAGTTTTCAACCAGTATATCATCCGGTGGGTTTTGAACCGCAGGGTGGCGCACAGTGAACACGTCCCCTCCTCTTCCTTCCTCACCACCCTGACTCCATTCTGCGTATCTGTCCAAGACTACAGGGAATTCAGATGGGCGTGGAAGCGGTCGCCGCCTCTGCATACAGAGGACGCTGTGCGGCGCGCACGTTGGGCACCATGAGCGGCTTCGGCGGGGGGCACACTGCGGGGGGCCAGCCCTGGGCCCACCCTTCCAGGTGCAGGCTTCTCTTCTTCCTCCCTGCACTTCTGCTGCTACGTTAGCCACAGGGCCCCACCACCCCTATGTTTCTCCTTTCTGAGGGGGCTGCCCTGGGGGAGGGGGCCACGGCGCTGCGCCCTTTGTGGGGGGGCGGGGGGCGCCCCTCCCGGCTGGCCTTTCTGGAAAGGCGCTGCCAGATGACGGCACAGTGAGAGCGAAACCGCCACGACTCTGAGGCTGCAGCCCAGGGTAGCCTTCCGATGTCTAAGAAGCGAGACGGGATGGGAACTGGGTTGTGTTTGGTGAGGGAGCCCGTCCTGGGGGGCACCTTTCCTCTGGGGACAGTGCCGGGCGAGGAGGGGCCTCCTGTGTCCGGGGCCTGGGTGGGGGCCTGGGCCGGCCCTCCTGCCTCGGGCTCCTCGCCAGACAAGCCGGAGTCCTTCCTCCCAGAAGCCCGAGTAAAGGACATGAGGCGGCGGAGGAGAGCAGTCTGTTGGGAGAGGAGGTGCCGCATTCAGCAGTGTCCCTGGGCTCAGGTGACACCATGGGAAAGGAAAACAGAGGGGCAGGGGATGGCCACCTGCCCTGGAGAAGAGCGGGCGCAAGAGCGCAGAGACTCACCTGGCAGCGCCGGCAGCCTCCCGGCGGGAGCAGCGCAACCCCGGGCTGCAGCCGCCCGCGCGGCTCTCTGGGGGGCGCTGAGGCCCAGGACGGGGGCCCGTGGCCGCCTCGGAGACCCCAGGCTGCAGGGAGCGGTGGGAGCGGACGCGGGCCTTCCCGGGGCTGCTCGGGGCTGTCCCCGCCCTCCCCGGGCCCTCCCACCGCGGCCGCCTCGGGCGGAGTTTTGCTTTCTCTTTGGCAGGAAGGAACCTGAGTGGGAATCCCCTGAGCTGCCCGACAACCACAGTGAGTCACCCCTTTCCAGCAAGCCGGGACTGATGTGTCCCCGGGACTTGGCAGCCCAGTGGGGGCGGGTCGGCCCCTTCCCAGTCAGGGCTGTGCCAGGGCTTCCTCTCCCTGTCCTCGCTGCTGCCTGCTGGGTGCCCCAAAGGCCTGCTGTCATCCGAACCCAAGGCTTTAAGAACGTGCGTGTGCAAATCCTCAGAAACATCAAAGTCTAAAGGCTTTGTCTCACTGGCAGGTACTTGAAGATCGGCTCAGCCCTTTGGGTGCCAAGCTCTGCAGGGGACTGGCTGCCCAGGAGGCAAGAGCTTTGCCCGGAGGTCTCCCCTGGACTCTGGGCCTCTCTCAGGCTCCTGTGTTGTCCCTGATCCTGGAAGAGTGAGGTTGACAGTCCCCGGGAGCTGCTGCAGAAGGTAGACAATCAGGACAGCGCCCCGATTTTACCCTCAAGGAAGGGGGACGGGGTACCCCACTGCAGGTGAACCTCCTCTTTACAACCAGAGCCATTTCCTGCCTGGCAGCTGGTGGGCTCACAGCGCGGCCTCCCTCGGTGACAGGACATGAACGGCACCTCACTGAACCTGCGAGTTGGATGGGGGGCTGCGAGGTTCCTGAAGTTCAGCCTGAAGTTCACGGAACGCGGCTGCTATCTGTGCTCTTTCAGAGGCAAGGCGGCCTTGCTGCTGTGTCCCAGGACGTGGCACTTTATTATTTTTTTTAATGTTTTATTTATTTCTAGGAGAGAGAGAGAGAGAGAGACAGCTTGAGCAGGGGAGGGTCAGAGAGAGAGGGAGTCACAGACCGAAACAGGCCCCAGGCTCTGAGCTGGCAGTCAGCAGAGAGCCCGACGCGGGGCTCGAACCCACGAACCGCGAGATCATGACCTAAGCAAAAGTCGGACGCTTAACCCACTAAGCCACCCAGGCGCCCCAGGACGTGGCACTTTAGAGAGGGGAACTCGGGCTCCAGACCAGACAGAGTGGAGAGCACTGAAATCACGTAACTTCGAAGCCCGCCTGTTTTTCCGTTTGGTCCATCCTTAGACTGTTCCCATTACTCAGATGATCCCCTCAGAGCGGGGGTGCTGAGTGTGCTGTGTGACTTGGGGTAAAGAATCTTACCTCTCTGAGTCTTTCTTTTTCTGCAAAATGGAGTGAGGAGTTGCCACTGCTGAACGCTGGCATGAGACGAGATGCTGTTTGTCGGATATTTGGCAAAAGCCGTGTTTAGTGAGAGAGAATCAGTCCGTTTATCCCAACTCTCCTTTGGCAGATCAAGAAACAGACTGGCCTTAGGTCACACATGTGGAGGCAGTGATGGGGTCAACACTCGGCCCTCCCCGTGCTGCCCCCCTTTTCTGCCAAGGTCGCCGCCTTGTTTCTAGATGCTTGCGTGTTCCACCTTTCCATGTGTCAGGAGGCCCCACGGTGTCCGTTTTTGGTTTTGTTTGGTGGTGAAATTCACACAACATAAAATTCATCATTTATTAAAAAAAATTTTTTTTTTTACTGTTTATTTATCTTTGAGAGAGAGTCAGTGTGAACGGGGGAAGGGCAGAGAGAGAGGGAGACGGAGTGTGAAGCAGGCTCCAGGCTCTCATTGGTCAAACCCATGAACCATGAGATCAAGACCTGAGCAGAAACCGACGCTAAACCGACGGAGGCACCCAGGCTCCCCTGAAATTCACCATTTAAATAATTTTAAAGGGTACAATTCAGTGCCATCTGCATTCACAATGCTGGGCAACCATCGTCACCATGTGGTTGTAGAACAGTTCGCTACGCCGACAGCAGACCTTATGTCCTTCATACTCTTTAAGTGAGCAGGTTCTTTTCGTACTTTTTTGAGAACTGTGACCCAATCTGGGGCCCTGCTGTGAGCAGGGCTCCGGGGAGGGGGGGAGGTGCCGGCGCCGTGCCCGAGGCCCGGGCTGACCCTTCGTGGGCAATGGCCAGGCTCTCAGGAAGCTGGAAGGACAGAGGGCCTTCGAGAAGGCCGCCCCACGCAGCACGGCGACAGCACGAACACCAACCTCGCCCGCGGCGCCCACCTGCTCTGCTCCGAGCGAGCCTGGGCTCAACTTAAGTATCCACGTGCGGCGGCTCCGACCAATCGGCGCCCGCTGCGGCTCCCGGCGCGCTCCTGGTAGGGCCCGGTGTCTGTCTGTCAGGGGCGGGCCGACGCGGAGGGCGGGGAAAGATATCTGACCAATCGGCGCCCGCTGCGGCTGGCTGAGCGCTTCTGGTAGGTCTCCGCGTCAGTCAGTCAGGCGGGTTCGTGGGCGGGTCCGCGGCGGCGGCGGCGGCTGGGCGGGCGCGCAGTTCCGGGCGCGCGGCGACCGTTGGTGAGTCGGTGTGAGGGGGTGGAGGTCCGCGTCGGGGGGGGGGTCGCGGCGGGGGGCGGGGTTGGGGAGCGGCGGCGGTTGCCGGGGCGGCGGCGCGCGGCGCCGGGGAGTCCGACCCCCCGCGGCAGGGTCGCCGCCCCGCGGGCCTGAGGGGATTTCTCGGAGCCGGGCAACCGGAAACTGAAAGTCGGAGCGGGGCCGGCGCAGGAAAGTTCGCGAACGCCCGCGGGCGTCCACGGCGGCTCCGGCCGGGGGACGTGGCGCGGGGTCCACCACGCGGTGACATGCTGGCCGTCTGCAACGCCCCGGGCCACGGCGCGAAGGCACGGCCGGCGGGCCACGACCCGGGGTCACAGCGCCCCACCCCCCAGCCCGGCCGCCCTGAACCTTGGTTGCTGGTCTGCGCGCCCCGCGCACCTTGGCCTGACCCCAGCCCTGGGCTCACCTGCCCCTACCTGGTGCCCCTTCCTGCTCCGAGAGGCGAGTTCTCACCTGTTTCAGATTTGGACGAGCTCCCTGAACTTCAGGGCGGAGGGCGGACCTCTGGGGTCACCTTTTGTCACCCTGTTGCGCCCCCGCGACTTGTCGTGAAGGCATCACAACCCCCTGCTGCCTGTCCTCGTCTCCGCGCACCCACCCGCTCTCTCCGCTCCCTGCCCCCAGCCCCCCGCCTCCTGCTGCTCCGGAGCCTTCACACTTGACCGCTGAACACACGGGGGTCTGGGTGGAAACCCCCTCCCCGCGCAGTTGGAAATCTGCGTGTAACTTTTTTCTTTTTCCTTAACTTTCCTTTTCTCTTTTTTCTTTTCTTTTCTCTTCGTTTCTTTTTTCCTTTCTTTAAAGGGAACGCATCCCAAATTTTCGTGTTCTTGTTGTGCGGAGGCCACACGCCCAGTTTTAGGATGCGGGCTGCGCAGTGAGCACCGCCTGTAACTTTCGCCTTCACTTAGCTAGCGGCCTGCGCCGGGCAGCAGCCCTGTTGAGTGTGAAGGCCAGACCTCCCGGCGTGTCGCGTAGACCTCCCGGCGCGTGGTGTGTGGGACTGTGCCTTAGAGGAAAAAGGTAATAGAGTTGTAGGGAAGAGAAAGTGCGTTTACTGTAACAGTCTGTGCAGAAGTGGGTTCAAGCAGTTCAGACCCGTGTTCACTGTCACGTTAGGGAGCCTGCACAGCGTGTCCTGCAGCCTGTGAGTAGAGGTGGGGCGGCCGTGTGTGGGCAGCAGCCTGCTGAGCGTCCCTGTGGCGAAGGTGAGACCCAGATCCTGCAGTGGGTCCACTCGGAATGGCCTGTTGCGGGGTCCAGAACAGTGTGGGTGCATGCGTGTGTGTGTGTGCGCGCAAACGAGCGAGCAGGGGCAGAGCTGGGGGGGCAGGGGCGTGCCAGGCCAGCACGGCAGCTCTTGGCAGAGGGGGCACCCAGAAGACAATGGTGTCTGTCCACTCAATTGCTGCTTTTGGGTGGAGGTTTCAGCCAACCTGAAATTGTTGCTTGAGTTTTTTTTTTTGAACTGCTTAATTGCAGTATGATTTACACACCAGGGTAGTCGCTGATGCTTGAATCAAGAAACAAACAACAGAAAGAGCGGATTTGCTTAAACCCTTTTGGAAGCCACAGAACCCCTTGGTGCTTCTAGAAGTGGTGTCTCCGCACATCTGAGTGGCCCCTCTGCCGGGCGCCTGGTTCTTAGAATAGGGTCCAGCCCCCGCGCCACAGTTCCCAAAGGCACACACTGTGACAAGCCTCCGTGCTGGCCCTCTGCCTTCCCGTGTCCTGCTGTGTGGTGTCAGACCTGCATCCTGTGGCCGCGCTGTGCTGTGTGGCCCCAGCCTGGTACCTGGCTCCGTGTCCTCGGGGCCAGGGCCTGTAAACGCCTGTGCGACGTGACGGAGAGCGCGAAGGTCGTGTGTGTCCCTTGCTGCCACACTTCCTTGCTGGCTCGCTCCTGGGGGCTCCAGGGGGAGGGGGCTTTCAGCTCGGGGTTCTCTCTCTGCTGAGCGGTTTTGAAACTTCCCAGGGAACTAAATACAGATGTCATTTTTGGGAACCTGAAGGAGTGGGTCATCGCAGCAGCGGCTGTGACCTGCGGACTGGAGCGCAGGACTTAGTGTGCCCACCGGTTGCCAGAGGAAGCGTTTTCTTCAGGAGGATCAAGGCCTTTTCTTGGTCCCTGTCTAGCAGTGGGCAGTGCCAGCCTGCCCATCCCGCCACCAGTGTGGTCAGCACCCTGGCAGGTGACATCCCAGCATGCACAGGGGCTAGGGCAGGAAGGTCCAGAGAAGGAACCCCAGGAAAACTACCCATAGGCCCCACCGGTGACACCCAGCATGGGAGCACTTCTTCATCCAGAATGGGAGCACCTATTCATTGTGTTCTGGAGCCCGGGCCTGTGGGCCGCACACACTCTGCTGTGCGCCAGGTCCCCTCCTTCGTGGGTAGGCGTGAGGACCATCTCAGGGCCTTGCTCTTGTGTCCACAGGGAGGACGTGTCACTGTCCCGCCACAGTGCCTCACCCCTGCACAGAGGGTGCTGAGCCCGGGAGGAGGGTAAAGAGGCAGACTCGGAAATCGTCCGGGATCTGAGCTCAGATGTGCGGGCTCTGAGTGGGCGCAGGGTTGAGGCCGCCTCCCCTGCAGAGCCCGGTGGGCAGTGGAGCAGATGGTCTCATGACCTGGTTGTGGTTTAGGGAGGTGAGTACTCAGCGGAGGAGGGGCAGGAGGTCGAATGGGGGGCGGCCCCAAAGGGACAGCTTGTCCCGGTTCCAGGGTCAGCGTGCCCACTTGTGGAGTGGTGTGGAGGAGAGGCCGGGCTAACGGGCACCCGGGTCAGCGGACGAGCCGGGAGCCTGGGAAGCAGGGAGGGCGCTCCTCCACCCTGTGCCCCGGCCTGGTCCCTCCTCCCGCCCTCCCAGCCCCTGCCGCCCAGTGCTCAGCTCCCATTCCAGGCTGCACGAGGGGGCCAGCACAGCGCAAGGAGGTGACAGGGAAGGCCTTGCTGAGAAACAGAGACCCTTGCACAGGCTGGGTGGAGGGCCACGCGAGGCCCAGGTCACGGACAGTGGCCGAGGCCTGACAGTAGCAGTGCGGTCAGATTCCGGGTGTCTGTGGAGGGTGGGGCCGACGCATCGGCTGACGTGTCAGAGGCTGGTGGATGTGCGAGAGGGTTCCCTGAGGCTTCCGCTGGAGCGACTGAAGGGGGCCCAGCGCTCCAAGGGGCCGGGGGGTGTGCAGGCACTCACACTCAGGTCCGGGAGAAGGGCGGGGCAGGGGAGCAGGGTGTTCATCTGGGTGAGATGGAAGGAAGGGGCAGAGTGGTCTCTGCATCATGATTGACTGATCACCTTGTCCCTGCTGAGAGCCCCAGTTTCTAATCAGAGACCCATTATCAACATTTAGATTGCATGACGGCACGTGCCCCAGCGCTTAGGACTAGAAGCACGTAGGGACGCTTGGGTGGCTCCGGTTATGATCTCGCGGTTTGCAAGTTGGAGCCCCGTGTTGGGCTCTGTGCTCAGAACTCAGAGCCTGCAGCCTGCTTCGGATTCTGTGTCTCCCTCTCTCTCTGCCCCTTCCTGGCTCATGCCCCTTGGGGAGGGGCAGAGAGGGGGTGGAGGATCTGAAGTGGGATCCACGCTGACAGCACAGAGCCTGATGCAGGGCTTAAACTCATGAACTGTGAGATCATGACCCGAGCCAAAGTTGGATGCTTAACCAACTGAGCCACCCAGGCGCCCCTGCTCTGCCATTTTTAATATTATGAGACAGAGTTATTTTGGATAAACGTGTGTGGATATACCGTAATTAGGGATTTATATCTTTTTCTTCTTTTTACTTTTTAAGTTTATTTAAATAACCTTTATACCCAGCATGGGGCTCAAACAAACAACCCTGAGATCAAGAGTCGCACACTCTTCTGACTGAGCCAGTCAGGCTTCCTGAAACTCCCATCTTTTTCTTTTGAAGTTGAGGCGTACGTACAGCAAACTGTACGAATCCTGAGCACGTAGCTAGATGTAACTCCATCCGCGTGCCCAGTCCTCTCCCGCCCCCGCGAGGCCCCCTCTTGCCCCGCGCACGCGTTGATTCCTAAATGGAAATCTGTGTTTGTGTACTCAGTGCTTCTGACACCAATTGGGGGATTGCTGTGACCTCCTCCTTGGGTTCAGTGTTTCTAGAATGGCTCACAGGACTCCGGGAAGCGCTAATTCCGTGTCACAGCTGGAAGAGACGCACGGGGCAGGTGTGGGGCGTAGGCCGCCGGGCTCCCGCACACAGCACACCAGCCTCTCGGCACTGTGACGGGTCACTGCACTGGGAGCGCTCTGAACCTCCGTGCTTAGGTGTTACTGGGGCTCCTTCGCGAAAGCTGATTGATTGCATTAGTGGTCGTGGGTGATTAGGTCAGTCTCCAGCCCCCTCCCTCACAGGAGGCGGGTGCGGAAGGGGCTCATGGGTAAAGAAGATGCTCTATGGCCCCATTGCCCTGGAAATCCCAGGGGTTTTAGGAGCTCTGTGCCCGAAACAGGGAAGGAGAGCGGGTGTCCAGTGGGCCACAGGATCGCACGGCCAGACGTCACTTCCCAGCATCTGTTGTCATTGGCTAGTTTTACCTGTTCTAAACATCAGGTACCTGGAACCGTTCTTTAAATCCTGTCTCATCTCTGGTAGAAATGCCCTTTTAACCAGATGTGAATCTGTTGTACGGAAGTCAACTGGAGCCTGCTTTGGGGAGTGAATTCACGTGAAACCTGGGGTGGGCTCTGTGGGAGTCCTTGTTCACGCATTCGCTGCCGGTGCAGTTGTTCTGGTTGTAAACAGGTTCCCGGGAGAGACAGTATTTGGGGAACAAGCTGCAGACCAGAAGGTACCGGCAGAGTGTGAGGTTCTAGACTGGGGCACTTGTGAGCTCCGAGTCCTGTTCTGAGTACAGCAGCTGGCCCACCCACTGGCCTTGGTGCCTATGTTTGGGCTGCTCACTGCACTGGTCATCTGGAGAGGCCCAGATGTGTAGACATGCACAGGCCGCCAGGGGGTCAGAAGGCCGGGCCTGGGGAAGCTTTCTCCTGAGGTTGGGGCGAGCAGCACGCCACCAGAGCAGGACTGGCGTATTGATGGCCTTTTAAGTGTTACGTTTTGGGGCAATGCTTCTGAGTCTCTGTGTAAAAGTTAAAATGCGTTATAAACAAGATTTGAACGATGTTTAAGGTCGTACGCACCTAGAACTCCCCGGGCCCAGCACGGGCCGCAGTGGGATCCGGGGGCTGGTGCCACGGTGCTGGGTGGGGTCCTCGGGTCCTCCAGGGCCTCTTCCCCGTGTTCAGGACAGAAATCAGGAGCGATCCCTGCTGTCCGGCTCCTTCAGGCTGTGTTCGTGAGCTCATTGAGGCCTGGCCAGAGCTGACAGACGGAGGTCAAGGCCAGAAAAAGAGGCCATCCCAGAGGTTCTTGTATGTCTAACGGGAGTACAAGCTGATGGATTAGTAAAGTGGGTTCAGCTGGCCACAGAAGGTGTGATCAGTCGGTCAAAAAGCTGGGTCTGGTTTCGAGTAGATGGAATGTCAGTGCCAAAATAAAGCCTGTCTGACAGGCCCTGGGGAAGGCTGTTCAGTAATCCTTGGACTCCATCGTGAGGGCGTTAGTTTCTTACTCAGTCCCCTTCTCTGCCTGTGGGAAACACGGTTGTGTGCCTAGACTTTTTTACTTTTGATGTTTGATTTCACTTGAGGTAACAGATATAAAAGAGAGATCTAAAGAGCATGGGTTCTTTTTTTACTAGCGATATTTAAATTTTTTTTAATGTTTATTTTTGAGAGAGAGAGCATGTGCGTGCGTGAGCAGGGGAGGGGCAGAGAGAGAGGGACACAGAATCCAAAGCAGGCTCCAGGCTTCGAGCTGTCAGCACAGAGGCCAACGCGGGGCTCAAACCCGTGAACCATGAGAACATGACGTGAGCCAAAATCAGGCACTCAACCAGCCAAGCCCCTCGGAGGCCCTTTTACTAGTGAGTGATGTTTAAAGGTGAAAGTTGCCAACAGAGCTCAGAGCAGTGATTTGTGTGTCGTTGACGGCTCATGAGGTCAATTTAGCAGCATGACCGGAAAGAAGGACTGGGCCACGTGGGACACCTCTTGTGACAGTGAGTGGACTTTCACGAGCCCTTTGCTCTAGGGCTTGTGTGTAGCACACCCTCGCGTGGCCTTGAGAGGCGTGGGCCGAGGATCCTCCCTCCTCGGCTGCCCTGGCTGGCACTGTCCGCGCGTCTGTGAGCCCTTCCACTGAAAGGCTTTAGTAAGTGGCACCTGGTGGCACTACTGTGTGCCATAGGGCTTCAGAGAGTGACATCCCCTGCTTGTGAAAGGGACAGATGGATGGTGCAGGGGCACAGACACGTGCTGAGAGTGTGTGGACTGGCGAGAGGGAGCTGTGGCCTCCTGCCAGGCGGCCTCGGGCATGACCGCGCACCTGCCCTGTGGTTGGAGGAGTGAGTGTCTCTGTGCTGGCCCACAGCCCAAGCGAGGCCTCGCAGGTTACAAGTCCAGGAGCCTTGGTTGAAAGTGGCTTTTGACATGGAGGAGAGTAACTGGGTGTTAAATGGAAACCAACTTGACAATAAACTATTTAAGAAAAAAAAAAAGAAAGAAAGTGGCTTTTGGCCCAGCAGAGAGGAGACAAGGACACCCCGTCTGTTGCTACTTCCTGTGGTGTCAGAGCAGCGTGGGACAGGGAAGATGGCCCTACAAACGTTGGAAAGAGGCGTCATTTCAGAACGTCCTGGTTCGAAAGTTGATGCACTCCCCGTGCACATCCGTGAGAAGACACGGGGGTGTGTTTGCAGGCGTGCCTGGAGGGAAGCTCTCAGGAGCATTTGCAAAGGGGCCGGGGCGGCTTCATGTTCAGGGCCACTTGGGTACCATCCAGGTTGGAGGCTTAGCAGGTATAGTTTCTTCTGGCTTTTTGAGGTGCTGGATGTTGATCCGAGTGTCCCACGCAAGGTGTCAGAGCACCGTGGGGGCCTCTCCCCCGTCCAGCTCGCGTGTCCTGGCTGCCTTGCGTTGGGGGCCTTACCAAGGCCTGGTGGATGGCAGTGGGCAGCTCTCTAGCGCGGGGACCCTGGTGATGGGGGCCAGGGAGTGGAGCGCTGGTGCCAGGCAGGCTGTGTGCCTGCTGTCGGGTGACTTTGGAGAGGCCGACGCGTGGCGTGGCCGTCTCCTGGGTGCTGCCTCGTGCGGGGCAGGGCAGAATTTCCCACCAGGCCGACCTGTAGGAAGTCTGGGGGAGACAGGAAGGCACCAGAGTCAGGGGCTGCAGATGGCTCGCGTTAGCGGGAAGGGGGCATCCCCGGAAGCCGGCGCTCGCTCTGTCCTCGGGTCGGCAGGCGGGGCCGGGTGACCTTGAGGACAGCCTGTTGGCCTAGGGGCTTCGGGGTGGACGTGCTGGTGCAGCTGTGCAGCGTGGGCAGGGCGCCACCCTGGCCGCGCCTCAGTTTCCGAGTTTGGGGTGTGAGATTGGACCAGATCATCTCCACCGCTCCCCGTGGTGCCGAAGTCCCGGTTCTCCGATTTCAGACCACTGTATGGCTTGGCGACCGCGACCCCTCGCCGTGGGCCAGGGCTGTTTCCTGCAGGGGTTACTCTGGAGTCAGGGCAGCTCCTAGGCCCCCGCGTGACCCCCCCACCCTGTGGTCTTCCTTAGGGCCTGGCGGTTCGCGGTGCTCATGGCTGCGGCCAGCGTGACCCCTCCTGGCTCCCTCGACCTGCTGCAGCCCGGCTTCTCCAAGACCCTGCTGGGGACCAAGCCGGAGGACAAGTACCTGTGCTCGGCCTGCAGGAACGTCCTGCGCAGGCCCTTCCAGGCGCAGTGTGGCCACCGCTACTGCTCCTCCTGTCTGACTAGCATCCTCAGGTACCGGGGCGCGGGCGGCACGTCAGCCGGGGGGGGGGGGGCGTGCTCCCAGCAACACCCCCGGAGGCAGAGATGCAGGCGCACTACAGACAGGAAAGTGAAGTTAGTGAAGGACGGGGAGTCGCAGGTTGACGGCACAAGAGCCTGTTGACTGCCGCTACTCCGTGTGCATCGTGCAGGGACAAGCCCATTTAAAATCCCACTTGAAGGGCATCTGGGGGCTCATTCAGCTAAGCGGCCGACTTCGGCTCTGGTCATGATCTCACAGTCCGTGGGTTCAAGCCCCCCATCAGTTCTGTGCTGGCTGCTCAGAGCCTAGAGCTTATTTCCGATTCTGTGTCTCTCTCTCTGCCCCTCCCCCGCTCATGCTCTGTCTCAAAAATAAATAAAATATTTTTAAAAAAATCCCACTTGGGACTCATGTTGCAAGTGTGTTGGATGCGCTACTTCAGATAATCGACACGTTCCAAGAGGCCTGTGAAGCCTGGTCTGAGGGCCCCTGGCACATTGAGGGCCGGCAGGTGGGCCCAGGGAGCCAGCACTTCACGCCTGGGCGTCCAGCTGAGCCACCAGAGTGCACCTGTGTTCGCAGCGGGCAGGTCACCATTACCAGGGGATTAGAATCCTCTCCAGTGTTTTAAGTGTTTTATTTTTATTTTTTTTTTAGTTGTTAATGTTTATTTTTGAGAAAGACACACACACACACAGCACAAGCTGGAGGGGGGGTCAAAGAGAGAGAGAGAGACAGAATCCAAAGCAGGCTCTAGGCTCTGAGCTGTCCGCACAGAGCCCAACGTGTGGCTTGAACCCATAAACTGGGAGATCATGACCTGGGCCAAAGTCGGATGCCTAGCGGAATGAGCCCCCAGGCGCCACTAAATGTCTTAAACATCGTACGTCGACGCGTGCTCGTCACCAATTCGATGTCGGTCTAGAAAGTGTGGAATGGGGACAAGGAGCTGCGCTGGGCGTGCGGCAGACGGTGCTTGGCGGACGGTGCTCTTTGCAGTGGGTTTGACAGTGGTCCTCTCCCCTCCCCCCAGCTCCGGGCCCCAGAACTGTGCCGCCTGCGTTCAGGAGGGCATATATGAAGAAGGCATTTCTATTTTGGAAAGTGGTTCGGTAAGTGAAAAGTCTTCAAGCAGAAAACGTCAAAGCACAGGAAACATTTTGGCGTTTCTTTTAGTAACACCAGTGGCCGCATGGACACACCCCTCGCTGCCATGGTCACGGCTGGCACGTGGAGCAGCTGCAGAAGAGGCATCTTGCCGCTGGGCCTTGCTCCTGACCTCGGGCCCCTCTCCTCAGGCTTTCCCGGACAACGCCGCACGCAGGGAGGTGGAGAGCCTGCCGGCTGTCTGTCCCAGCGACGGCTGCACCTGGAAGGGGACCCTTAAAGAGTATGAGGTAGGGGCCGCCTGCGCCGGCTCGGCCTGGAGCCTGAACCCCACCCCCGAAGCAGCCCCACGGAGCCCTCGCAAGCCCACCCAGTGCAAGTCTGGCTGCCGCCTGCAGGGGAAGGGCCGGTGGCCGATGACCCGCGCGAGGACCAGGGCCTGGGGAGCATGGCCTCAGGTGGGGCAGGCACCACGCTGGGCCTGGTGTCCTCTGTGCGCTGTGGCGGGGTGGCAGTGAGGCGGCCAGGGCGCTAGGACTTCGTGCCGGCCCTGCGGGCGCCACCACACCGTCCCCAATGCGCAGGAGAGTGACGCGCTGGCTCCGAGCCGTCTTTCTGCGAGTCTGCAGACGGGCTTTCTGCTCTTGACTTGTCTAGACGTTAGAACTTGCAGGAGTAACCATGTTCGATCTGTGGTCACGGAAAGTCATCTGGCCAGTGACCAGGCAGTGGCTGGTGTACCCATCCCGCCGTGGCCTGTCCCGGCCAGGCGGGGCTGGCGTACAGCCAGCGGGGGCTTCTGTGGGACCGGCATCTGGCAGCCAGACCTGCCGGCCCTCATGCCACGTCCCTGGCTCCCCCGCTCGGCCGTCCTCGTCCTCCCTTCTTAGCTGGTGCGACACCGTGACTCACGCGCAGAAGTCACGGCAGCCAAGTGTCCACCAGCTGACAGTGGGACAGACAAGGCACAGACAAGGTGGGTCTGTCCACACCATGGAATAGTATTCAGCCATAAAAAGGAAGGAAATGGTGGCATGCGTGGTTGGACCTTGAGGGCATTCTGTTCAGTGGGTCGAGCCCATTGTAGGAGACAGGTCCTGTGGCCGTGCGCTCCCGTGACAGCCCCGGCGCCGTGAAACCCAGAGAGGCAAGAAGCGGCCTGGCTGCCGCCAGGGCGAGAAGTTGGGAACGGCACGGAGCAGCAGGCCGGGCTCTCAGACGGGCAGCCCCGTAGACGAGGCCGGAGGGTCTATGGGTACGGAAGCCTGACCCCGGGACAGCCCATCATGGGGTGGCCGCTGGGCGCCGAGTCGTGATGTGAGGGAGGGCCCGGGTCTGACACTGGGACCTGGGCTCCCGGCCTGTGTGCCGTCCTTCCTTCTCTTGACCCACCGGACTACGAGGTCCAGGCTCTAAGCTGTGTTTCCAGAGGAGCAGCTTGGCCGTGTCTAGGGAGGAGCCTCTGAGGGGGGAAGGCGAGGAGGTGCGCTCTCCGCCCAGCATCCGGCGGGCGTCCGGGGCCTCGAGTGGGGCAGCGCCGGGCTCTCTACACGCTCGCCGCTGCCTTCCCGAGAGTGAGACCTGGAGGCTCCCGGCTGTACCCACACCGGGGGGACGCCCTGCTTAGGACAAGCCTGCAGGCCTTGGTGTTGGGGTCTCCCCGGGAGGGCAGAAGCCCGAGCAGGCTGTGGGGCTCAGTGGCAGCAAGCAGTAGGCACAGTGGGCTGCGCGTCCTTCTGCAGGGACCCCCCCCCCCCCGGGGACAGGTGGAGCACCCCCTACCTCCCAGTCAGGAAGGCCGGTTTCTGCTGCGTCCGGGCCCGTGCGGCACGGGTGGGTGGTGACTCCGTGGGCCTCCGGCTGAGGGCCAGGGACCACAGCCAGCCTGTGGGCTCGGCCACGGCCGTGCAGGCATGCAGGGTGGAAAGTCCCTGGCTGGCCCGGAGAGCCCCGGAAAGTCCCTGAGAGGGTGGGTTTGGTCATGTGGGAGGGCGGGCGCTGCTCTGGGACACTGGGCCTGGCCTTTGGTAAACCCTGTCCCCGGCTGTGAGCGTCACGGGTCTGGGTGAGATCAAGGCCTCTGTGCGCACCCGCCCTCCCCTCGGAGCCAGCTCACTGCCCTTTGCGGTGCAGGGAGCGGTGGTGTTGTGAAGTGTTGGCACCGTGGCCGGGCTGTTTGGAGAGTCCCGGTTAGCCTTTGAACGTGTTTGTCCCTTGCAATAATGTCTGGTATTTTCTAAGAACCCAGCAATTGGAAACCCTAGTTCAGAGATGTTTGCAGAGCGCCTGCCAGGTGCTGAGGGTGCCCGCGTGCACAGCCCCGGGGCCGGGGGTCGGAGGGGTCTCTCTTCCAGTGAGCGGGTGTAGGAGCCTGGGGCTGGAGGTGGGGGGGGGCCGGCTGGCAGGTGGGAGGCTCTCCACAGAGGGCTGGAGGGGGGCCAGGGACCCTGGAGGTCGCAGTTGAAAGGTGAGGTCAGGTCAGGTCTGAGTGGCCATGAGGGTGGTCCCTCTGATCCCCTGTGAATGCCTGCTCCGGAGTGACCCCGGGGCTACTGGAATTCAGCTGTGCCCCAGGGCGGCTGTCAGCAGGGGGCTTCGCGCCCTCATGCCTCTGGGTGGGGCCAGCTTGCGCTGTGCTTCTCTTGGGGACCTTCATACCGTGTCCCCAATATTACACGTTAGCGCTTTTAATGAAATCCAAACACCTCAACTGTGGCCGCTGTAAGTTTTCCACTCTGAGCCCTGGTCATTACTGGGATTTCCACTTGGTTCATGTTTCCAGCGTAGCTGGTGTAGCCTGGGCCCTGTCTGTTGTTGGGTCGTGGTGGGGTATGTGGCGTCCACCTGCCAGAGCCCCAGGGACCCTGCGGCAAGGGCTGGGGGATGGTGGGGGGGCCGGCCCTGTGCCCAGCCAGGAGCCGTCGAGCAGCTGGGGGCAGGGGTCGGAGGGCCTGCTCCCAGGGAGGCCGGACACAGGCGCGAGTACCCAGGCTTCCTGCAGCCGGGTGGGTCACCACGTGTCCTTACAGGCGAGGACCTTCCCTGGCGGTGTGTGGGGTGCTCTGTTGGAATGCCCTGGGGTCACCAGGGAGGCTGGCTGGGAAGGTGGCATTTGGTCTGGGGTGTGTCCCCGTGGGAGGTCAAAGGACAAGGGTGCCTGCTCAGGGAGGCTGGTGACGTGGGGTCCCGTGAGGGGGTGTGGCCACCACTAGACGTGACATCCGAAGTCTCCACGCCGTGCAGGAAGGACGCCGCATGTGTTCTCGTCCCTGGGGCTCACCTGTAACCCCCGCTCCCTCCGCACATGCAGGGCTTTGGCCCCAACAGCCAGGTCCCTGGCACAGGATGGGGACATGAGCACCGTGTGCCCCACGCAGAGAGAGCAGGTCACAGGCCCCCTGCTCCCGGGCCAGGGAAGGCCCGGACACCCAGTCCCTCAGGCGGGCATCGCGGCCCCAGGCTGCCCCAGCCCGAACCTTGGCGGAGTGGCCGAGCCCCAGGGGGAGGGCCTCCTCCTGCTCCAACTGGTCTAGAACTTTCCCCTCACGGCGACCTCCACCTCCTTCCAGTTTGGCCTCGTGTGTCCTAAAACTTAACACCATGCTGAGTGAGATCAGCCAGTCACAGGGGACACGCTCTTTAGAAGTGGACACTCTCGGGAGGCCCTGGAGGAGTCGGGGCGGGGGGGGGAGGGAGGGCAGGGGAGGGGAGGGGCCGTGCGTCACAGGACAGAGTCCAATCTGGGAAGATGAATGCTTTCTGGGAACACACTCACAATAGCGTGACTGTGTTCTACGCCCTTAAAAGTGGTTAAGGTGGTAAATTTTGTGTAGTGTGTGTTTTAACACAATAAAAAGTACAGCAAACAAACCTTGAGCTCCCTGTCTCTCTGCCTGGCGCTCCTTTGCTGTTCCCCCTGCAGGGCGTGCCAGGCTGGGCAGGGACCAGTGTCCTGGGGGCACTCCTGCCTCTCCCACCTTTTCCTCCGCCACCTTCCTGGCCTCTGCCCCCAAGCCCCTCCCACGGCATTGTCCTGAGGTTAGGCTGGGTTCTGACCCGTTTCTACTCTCCCCCGCGCACGGCTCTGTGGCTTCAGGGGGGACAGCACGTCCTGCCCTCCTCACTGCACCTTCCTCCTGCGTGCCGGAGGACTCCAGGCCGGGCCCTGCCTCCTTGGGTCAGCACACGCCCTCCCTGGTCCACTGCCTGTGGACTGTCAGTGCAGGTGTGGGGTGCCGGGTGGGCTCCCCGTCCCTCTCGGCTCGGTCTCGCCCTGTGGCCCGTCCTCCCAGCACGTGGGCGCTTGTCACTCCTGGGCCTGCTGTCCGCTGAGAACCTGTCCCGCTCAGGCCTGGCCGCCCTGCACCCAGCAGGCTTTGTCCCTCCGCCCGCCCGGCCCTGGGCTCTGCGGCCCTCCTCACTCTGGCCAGTGGTCCTGTCGTCCCTGAATGTCAGCCCGGAGCGTCAGTAGGCCGGGATGTCCCTGGGCTGTCCTGCGGGTGGGGTACAGCCAGCTAGACCGGGGTCCTCCCGTCTCACCTGGAGCACAGGTGTCGGGGTGGCACCCTGGCCTGGTGATGCTTGTGGGGCCGGCGTGGGGCCCGGCGGCCCAGCAGCGGAGCCCGGGTGGAGCCCCCTCTGGGACGGCCAGCTGTGTGCACACGGTGTCCGCCGTGTGCTCCACTGACACCATGCTCCCTTTGTTGCCAGAGCTGCCACGAAGGACACTGCCCCTTCATGCTGACCGAGTGCCCGGCGTGCAGAGGCCTGGTCCGCCTCGGGGAGAAGGAGCGGCACTCAGAGCAGGAGTGTCCGGAGAGGAGCCTCAGCTGCCGGCACTGCCGGGCACCCTGCTGCTGGGCCGGCCTGCAGGTGAGGGCGGCAGGCAGGGCTCCCCGCACTCCCCGAGCCCCCCGCTGCGCCTGCCAGCCCGCCATCGCAGCCAGTTTGGTGTTTGTGCTACGTCTCAGCAGCCCGTTGCTCGCAGCCTGTTGGGTGGAAGGTTCCTGGTGGGAGCTCAGGTGGATCTGAAGGCAAAGCCAAGTTGTTTTAAAAACCTGATTTGTTTTAGAAAAACTCACGCCCAGAGTGAGCCGCAGCGCCAGGCTCCTGCCACCCTCACTGGCGTGTGTCTGTGTCCCCCATGCGCCGGGCAGCACCAGGTTCCCCTGCTTACTAGAGAGACCCAGGCTTTGCATCCTGTCTTCTGAAAACTCTCGAGAATGTGTTTCTGAGCACATTTTTTAGAGAGCCGTGTGTGTCGCTGTCACTTCTGAGCCTTAATGGCGACTCCCCACCAGCCCCAGCTCACTGGGTGCCCATGTTCCCTGACGTTTTATTTGTCAGGATCGGGGTCCGGACGTTCCTCACGCTGCATCTCGATGCTGTGTCCACGAGGTCTCTTCATCTTAAGTGGCACTTGGCGGGGGCTTTTTATTTTTTTTTGGCCGCCGTTGCTCGTGTGTCCTTGCCGCGCCCTCAGGCCCCTGTCCTTACTGCACCCGTCCAGGGGCCCAAGTGCGTCCGCTCACAGGGGGCATCCAGCCGCTCACAGGGCTGGGGTCACAAAGTCCCACCAGCTGTACTCCTCAGTGACCAGGTTTCAGTTTAGGTGACCAGCAGCGGTGCTCTGCCCTGGTCACCGTGGATGGCTTGTCCTTGCACGGCCCCGAGCTGCCAGATGGAGAAGAGGGGGTGCGGATCTGACGCTTCCGAGTGACATTTGCGAGTGCCTGTGGGAGCCACCCTGTTAGGGGTTTCAGGGGAGCCATGGTCCCAGAACAGGGTGGTGAGGTGGCATGGGTGACCTTGCGCACGCCCCAGCTTCTGACCGCTGTCTTTCAGGCACACCACGAAGTCTGCCCCAAGTTCCCCCTGACATGTGACGGCTGTGGCAAGAAGAAGATCTCCCGGGAGAAAGTAAGTGGCTTGCCGGCTTCCGGGCGCCTGGGAGCACACAGGGGCCGTGTGTGGGGTGGGGGGTGCCCTGTGCTCAGCAACCGTCTGTGGGCTGCTCTTTGTTGCGCTTCCCACAATGGAAGTGACCTGGCCTGGGAGAAGTCGCATGCACCTGAGATCCCGGCCGCTGCTCTGCCTTACCCCTGCGCGCACGCCGACCTGAGTCCAGAACCCTGCGGGACCGGGAGCAGGAGAGAACGCGCTATGGGTTCATATGGACAGTTCAGTTCGGATTTTTGCCTGATCCCGTGTTCTTGGCTCTTGTTGAGGCGGCCCAGGTGTGCTGCCCCGGCCCGTAGCTGCTTCCACGGTGCGTGGGCGGCCTTGTTTCTGGGGGGACGCGCATACAGGCCCCTGCTCCGTGGTCCTAGGAGGCAAGCTTAGTGCTGAGCGGCCGTCTGCCTGTGCTTCTGAGCCTGAGGTTGTCCTGTACAACCAGAGTCGTCTGAGAGTTCTGTGAAATGGTCACATGGGTGCCAAGTGAAAACCAGGGAGAGCCTGGTGACGGGCCAGGCCCAGGCCCCACTGCAGGCGCTGTGACAGGCCGTCAGGGTCTCGCCAGACTCACACAGTGGCTGTAAATAGGGGCCCGGGACTTCCAGTTTCCATCTCTCCAGTCATGAGGCACGTTGAGGGCCATTGCTCAGGGCTCGCCAGCATCTCTTACCAGGAACATTCATGGTTCCTGCCCACCTCTCTGGAGAGGGGAGACTCCATCCTGCTTTGCTCTGTGTTTGGCCCCTAAGTGTCCGTGGTGGCTTGGGCCACGGCCCCCTTTTCTTTTACTTAAAGTTTTGTCTGTTTCCATCTGGCATTTGTAGTCCTGACAGTCTCTCTGTTCCACGGCCCTGGCAGGTGGAGGCGGAGGGACCACTTGCCCTTGCCCCCCTGCCCCCCATGAGAGCTCCCGGTCACCCTTGTCTTTGCTGGCGGAACGTGCCGCCCGCATTGGTGCCCAGCATGTGTGCAGCTGGGCTCTCTGGGTTCTGCACCTGTTGGTCTGTGCTGTCACGTGACAGCCCTGCGCCGGGTCAGTGGTGGGTGTCTGACCCCTCCCTCCCCACCCCCCCCACCCTCGGTCAGGGCAGCCCCTCCTCGCTCGCAAGGACCCGGGGCGGGGGGGGCCTCGGACACAACACATCCTACGAGCTGTGGTGGAGAGATGGGGCACAGGGGCCTAAGCGCGTGTCTGGAGCCCTTGGCCTGCACCCACCTGCCTGCATTGACACCCGCAGGCCACGCGTGTGCGCGTGTGTGCACACCTGCGGCAGGTGGTTGAGTCTTGTTCGGCCTGAGGCTGCAGCGGCCGGGCTTACGGAGTTGGGGCAGGGGTGGGGAGGAGAGAGTGAGGACTGATGGCGTCTGGCCTTCTAGTTCCAGGACCACGTGCGGGCGTGTGGCAAATGCCGAGTCCCATGCAGGTTCCACACCGTCGGCTGCCCCGAGATGGTGAGTCCCGTTGGCCGTGGGTCCGCTGGGGCCGGGCAGGTGCCCATCGATCCTCGTGGGAGCTCCCTGGTTCCCAAGTGGGCGGACCTGCCGGATCGTGCCACGTGCCCTCTTCCCGAACGCAGCTTCTGCTGAGTCCCCAGCCTGGCCTCCCACTTTCCCTCCCATGTTCTGCTGCCTCGGCCGCCAGGCGTCCCGGCCTCTGTCTCTGCCTCCCTCTGCTGAAAATGCCAAGCGTCTGTACCTCCCAGAGGTCTGGTGGGCACCTGAGGCCTCGGCTGCCCACTGTCACTTGTCCCCCTCTGTCCTGTCTCTGTGCCTTCCCCATGAGAGTACCTCGTGTCGCCTGCAGACAGGTCCTGGACCCCCCTGCCTCCCCTTCCCTCCATGGCTGTGTGGCCGTGGCTGCCTCTCATGTCGTGTCTGCACCAGTCACTGGCGTGGCTGCCCTTGAGCACACTGACCTGTCCCAACCTCAGGACCTTGAACTGTGCGGCTCGCTCAGGCCCGGGCAGGCCTCTGTCCACCTGGCGGCTACTCCTCTCCGGGACCCTGCTCTGTGCCCAGGGGCCAGGAGTGTGCGGCCGCCTGGGGAGCAGCCAGGGGTCTGCTCCTCAGAAGGCTCCAGCGCTGGTGGCCCTGGCTCTGCTGTCCCCCAGTGCCCGGACGTTTGGTCTCAGGCATCACCTCCTGCCGTTGCTCATCCTGTGGTGACATGGTGCTGGTCTGTCCCCATGTGGCCCGGGCCCGGCCCTGCAGCCGCAGCCTGCCCGGTGGCCACACTGAGGTTCTGGCTGAGGGCGCATGTTGTGTTGAGCATGTTGAGCTTGACCTGACCCTGACCTGCGGCCTCGCACACGCCCCCTGGGCTGGCGGGGCGTCCGGTCAGCACCGCTGGGGAGCTGCTACCTGGGCTCCGTGCCTCACGGGGTCTGTTCATTCTTTTTCCCTTGGTGTTTTGAGAGCATTTAACGTTTTGTAATTTGTTGTGAAGTGTTAGGAGAAGTTGGCTGTAAAGTCAGACCCGTACGATAAAGACGATTTGAAGAAGCATAGCTTTACCGGCCCCCCCACCCCGGGCGACTTTTCAACCGAGTCTTTTTTCCCGTGACTTCAAATACAAGCAGTTTACTAGAGAGGGTTGTATTTTTGAAAAACATTGGCACCAGACAGTGACAGGTGACGTGCTGGCAGGTGACTGACTTGGAGACGTCACAGCGTCACTGTACCATGTGGCACGTCCGTGGGGCTCTGGGTCAGAGCTGAGCGCGGGAGCCTCCTGCCTTCTCCCTGCAGGTGGAGAGTGAGAAGCAGCAGCAGCACGAGGCGCAGTGGCTGC
The DNA here is from genome assembly GCF_003009895.1 of Hyaena hyaena. Classification (NCBI taxonomy): domain Eukaryota; kingdom Metazoa; phylum Chordata; class Mammalia; order Carnivora; family Hyaenidae; genus Hyaena; species Hyaena hyaena. Next base: position 137,134 of record NW_024082328.1, on the reverse strand, counting down.
GGGAGCACCTGGCCCTGCTGCTGGGTGGCCTCCTGGAGGCCAAGCACCTGTCAGCAGCCGACGGCCGCCTCCGGGGCCCGGGCGGGGGCTGTGAAGCCGGCACACCACACCCCGAGGCGGAGCTCTCCAAGGCTGCGGAGCTCCGGCAGCGGTGCGAGGCCCTGGAGAGGAAGACGGCCACCTTCGAGAACATCGTCTGCGTCCTGAACCGGGAGGTGGAGAGGGTGGCCATGACCGCCGAGGCCTGTGGCCGGCAGCACCGCCTGGACCAGGACAGGATCGAGGCCCTGAGTAACAAGGTCTGGCCCTGGGACGCCCAGGGCACCGCGGGGCCTCACAGTTGGGATTTCAAGAATGGCACCTGATTCCTAGCCTGGTGTTCTTCCTGCTTTTGCCTCCCCTGTGTCTGAGCAGAGCCCCTCTTGGGCCTGTGGGTCACACAAGTGTGTTTCCTGACACTGAGCTCTTGAACTTTGGGCACAGGTGGGGTTGGGGCTTAAGGTGTTGTGGTGACAGAGCTCCCTTAAGAGCTGAGACCAGGGATGCCTCGGGCACTGGGAGCGGCCGTCCTGCCTGAAGGCAGTAGAGAGGTGGGCGTGGGGACGCCTTCCTGAGTGCTGTCCTGCGACATGCAAGGTGGCGGCGTCCAGGGCGCCTCCTGCCGCCTCCCTCACAGGGCTGCGCGCGCCCCCAGGTGCAGCAGCTGGAGAGGAGCATCGGCCTGAAGGACCTGGCGATGGCCGAGCTGGAGCAGAAGGTCCACGAGATGGAAGCGTCCACCTTCGACGGCGTGTTCATCTGGAAGATCTCCGACTTCGCCAGGAAGCGCCAAGAAGCTGTGGCCGGCCGTACGCCTGCCATCTTCTCCCCAGGTGCTGTTCTGGAACACGCTCTCAGAGCTGCTGGTGTCCCAGCTGCTTGCGCACCCTCGGCCTGAGGGCCCCTGCTACCCTGGCAGTGCCTCCCTGGGCGGGTAAGGGGTGGATGGGTGGCCACCTGGGCTGGGACACGCCCCACAACGGGACCTCGGGCGGGTGCTCGCAGTGGTTTCGTCCAGAAGGTGCCGCGTGGTCCCTTTTCTGCCAGGGGGACAAATGGCCCCCCGGCCCTTCCTTCAGAGCACGGCCCCCACCGTCCACCCACCGGAGGAGCCCCTGCATGCGCATCCTTTACCGTTTACTTTGGCAAAACTGCTGCTGTGATCGCGTGTTCAGAGCCCGGACCAAGTCAGGGGTGGTGCCTACGGTCGCTGTCTCCTTGTGGACCCCGATGCCACTCACACTCGGTCCTCCTGGCTGGGACGGGCGGCTGCCATATGGTGAGCGGCAGTGTGGCAGTGTGGAGGACTGGGTGTGAGCTCTGGCAGCCGAGGGAGGGTGGCTTCCTGGGCCGTGAGGAGGAACGCGGCTAGGGCCGCTCCTGGGGGTGCCCGGGCTCCTGCATGTCTCTGGCACTGTGCTGGATTCGGGGACGTCGCCTCTGGCTTGCCCCCAGGGGCTCCCCAACTGAGCCCCCGCCTCAAGTCTGTCTACGGCCTTTCGACCAGAGCCACCCCTGAACTTCACAGCTGGTTCCGTTTTGGGGTTACATTTATAGTTTTTAGAAGTGCTTTTTCTTTCTTTTTTTTTTTTTTTTTTACGTTTGTTTATTTTTGGGAGCCTGCGCGTGAGTAGGGGTGCGGAGAGGGGGGACAGAGGATGTGAAGCGGGCTCTGCGCTGAGAGCAGCGAGCCTGATGCAGGGCTCCCATGCCCGAACTGTGAGATCGTGACCTGAGCCAAAATTAAGACTTGGACGCTCAACCAACCGAACCTGCCAGGCACCCCTAAAAACACTTTTTCTAATGAGCTGTTTTTCTTTGGGGTATTTGTTCTCACCAGGAAGGTGTGTGCTCTGAGGAGAAGCATGTGTCCCTGGACTTGGGCATTGTCCATCTGTCTCTGTTTCTCGCGGGGGGTGCCGTGAACACAAGCGCTCAGCCCGCTTCACTGACTCCCCCCTCCCCCCCCCAGCCTTCTACACGAGCAGGTACGGCTACAAGATGTGTCTGCGCATCTACCTGAACGGGGATGGCACCGGGCGTGGGACACACCTGTCTCTCTTCTTTGTGGTGATGAAGGGCCCCAACGATGCCCTCCTGCGGTGGCCCTTCAACCAAAAGGTGTGTGAGGCTGTCCCAGCGGCTGCTGTGGGGGCCCCACCGGATGGAGGGGCTGTCAGGATGGGCCTTCCGGCGCCTGGGCCTGGGGGCCCCACGGGGCTCCGTCGCTGCAGTGGAGCTGGGGCGCCACCCCAGTGGCTCGATGGCTTCCGGCCACTTGGGGCTATTGGCTGCAGACGCTGCCTCAGGGCTGGTTTCAGAGGAAGGGCCATGGCTAGAGAGCCCGTACCCGACGCTCTCACATGATACTTGGGTTGAGGGATTGGAGGTGTCGGTGCTGTTGCCCTTGCCTTTCGCTGTGCTGGGGCAGCCCCATGGTCTTCCTGGTGGAGGCGGCAGCACACCTGAGAAGTGCTGTTCCTCGGGGAGGGCAGCGGGTGTTCTGTGAGCCCCTCTGGTAAGGAAACGTTTGTCCCGTGAACACGACGAGAAAAGGAACCAACAGATGCAGCTCCGTGGCCCTGACTGCAGCCTTGGATCCCAGGGGTTGATGGACAGAAAGTGCCGGAATGCAGATCACCCAGATGGGGCTGACACCCGGTGGCGGGAGGGGTGGGGGGGTGGAGAGCGTGACTCCGTGTTGTCCCTCTGCGGGGCACTCTCCCCCCAGGTGACCTTAATGCTGCTTGACCAGAACAACCGAGAGCACGTGATCGACGCCTTTCGACCCGACGTGACCTCGTCCTCTTTCCAGAGGCCGGTCAGTGACATGAACATCGCGAGTGGCTGCCCCCTCTTCTGCCCTGTTTCCAAGATGGAGGCTAAGAATTCCTACGTGCGCGATGACGCCATCTTTATCAAGGCCATTGTGGACCTGACGGGGCTCTAGCCGCCTCCCCCCAGGTTCAGGGGTCAGGAACAGCTGGGCCTGGTGGCTCACTGTGGGTGGACGCCTGCCGCCATCGTGGCCCTCCGGGATGGAGCCGCCTCCTGGGAGAGGCCGCTCAGCCCAGGCCGCGTGGGGTGGCCTGCGGGCCGGTCGGTGCCTCCGAGGGCTGTCCGTGTAGGCTCTCGGGGCAGAGCGAGTGGAGGGGCAGGGTGGGCTGGCACTGTGTCCTGCCCTTTGGCCCCCGGAGAGAAGGGACACTCTCGGGTTTGGCCACCGCTCTGAGGAGAAGCCCTGCCATGCGGGCCTGGCCAGGCCAGCGCGCAGGGAGGGCGTCTGTGTCCTCAGGGCCTCCTGTCGGCCGCCCCTGTGGTGAGTGTGGGGTGCACTTTGGGCGCTGCCGTGAGACGTGGTGCAGTAGCTGCCCCATTGGGCTGCGGAGGAGTCGTTATTAAAGTGTTAAATCTCTGTGGTGAGTGGTGTCCATTTGGCTTTGGTGGCAGTGACCACGGGCGCCTCCTGGCTCTCTGCCCTCCCGCAGTCCCCTCCCCAGAAGTGCCCTGTCCCTGCCTGCGTCACCAAGTCCCTGAGCAGTTACATGGGTTCCCTACACTCCAAGCACGTGCCTGCAGGCCTTGCTGAAGCCAGCCGTTCTCCTTTCTGGAATGTTCTTTGCTGGACAGCTCCTCCTCCCTCAGGACTCCCCAGGGTCTGCTTTGAGAGCAGGTCCATGTGTGACCCCGCCCCTCCCCGCAGGGATCTCTGATCCTGGAAGGGTGGCCGGTAGCTTTTGCATTTGGGGGTCCGACAAGCGGGTCTTCTCCAGAATCAGGTGTCTCCTCCCGTCGGCAGCCAGTGGTCCTAGCGCCCAGCTGCAGGCTTGAGCCTCCGCTCCCCCCGGGGCAGGGCCAAGGCCGCGTGGGCTGCAGCCCTGGGGCAGACTCTGGGGTCCGGGCCGCTCGCTGTGTGCACCTGGGCGCTTCTCGAAGGCCAGGCTGGGGCTGCCGGCGGCCTTCGTGGAGACCCCACGACACATGTGACTGCCCCTGCCGCCTGCTGGGAAGTGACCACCCACGAGCGCTGAGCATAAAGACCGCAGCCCCTGTGGCTGCCTCCTGGGACGGAGCACAGTGGTGGTGAAATGTCGCAGAAAAGCTGACGACCTGAGGCCTTTCCCGCTGCGCTCTCCGGGGCGGTGTCAGACGGGACCTCAGCGCTGGCTTCGCCGTGAGCCGCCCGCCCGCAGCCGGTGCTCATTGCTGCTGCCCGCTCACCCCGCCGCCCGCGTCCCGGGCCTGTCGTGCCCAGCTCCCCAGCCGGGCTGTGGTGGCTCAAGGCCCGAGGGCCGGGCTGGGCTCACTGCTGCAGCAGAGGGGGCATCGCCCGCCGGCCCGCGTCCCGTTGCCTGCTGGGCTGTCCCTCTCGTTTCCTCCCGGTTGGCAGGAGCCCCTGATGCTCCTGGACGCTGGTCGTTAATCGTGTCAGAACCGTGTTTGCGACGGGAACCCAAGGAGTAGCATTTTCCTTGGTGAACCATGTTCCTGGCCAGCTAATTCGGGAAGTCCTAAGTTTCCCCGAGGAAACACTTGTGTATTTCTTCTGATGGTTTTTAAAGCTTTGTTTTCAACACTTTGGGATTTTACTTCGGGAATTTGTGTAGGGGGTGTGTGCATACTTTTTATATTCCGTTAGGCCAGTTGGGTTAAACCAAGTACGTTAGTGAGTTTACTTTTCTATAAAACAGAACCATAAGACAACAGGATGGGAAAGGCTTTTGCCCACAGGGACAAGGTGAGGGAGGAGTTCTTAGCAGAAGAAACATGTGAGCCGGTTTTGGAATGTGGACGGGACGGCAGGTTGGGGATGGCCCGCGGGCAGAGGAGGGCCCTGTGAGGGTGCCTGCTCACCGGGGGCCCCAGGGTGCGGGTCTGGACAGCTTGCTGGAGGAGCTCAGGACCAGGAGAGGGGGGCTTTGGAGGAAGCGGGTACAAGTGTGCGCCAGACTGAGGGCGCCAGCACTGGGGACGCACTCCTGCGGGGAGACTGGGGCCCCCTGGGGAAAGCACGTGCTCTAGAGAGACAGCCGAGAGGCCCGGCCCCGTCCCTCGTCCCTCAGCGGCCTTCCGTGTCTGGTGTTGGGGCGCCCCCTGCCCTGCCCCTGGCGAGCACGCAGTTTTCTGCCTCGGGGACTGCTGTGCTGGACACGCCACCGCGTGTGACTGTGCACACGGCCTTCACGTCGGCTTGGGTGTGAAGCTGCCAGGTTCTGGGGCAGGAATCAGGACTTCCTTTCTTTCTAAGGCTGAAAGACCCCATGTACAGACAGACCACCTTCATTGATTTGTCTGTTAATGGACCAACCTTCGGGCTGTCCCCGCATTGGCTGTCGCGTGCCACGCTGCCGTGAGCGTCGTGTGTGGCACGTGTGTGGACGCGGCCATTGCTCCTGGACGAGACCTGACGGCGGAAAGGGCTGCGTGTTGACCTGTTTGAAGAACTGTCCGGAAGCCCGACACGCCCCGTGGCGCGGTTTCCACTTACGCCTTCATTTCACCTCCTGCTCCTTCCACGGCCTTTAGAATTTCAAAGCCTTGCTAATTTTTAATACAAAAAGTATTTATTAAGAAAACACCAGTAGCGGCCACGGCACTGGGTGTGTGGCTTTGGCTCACGGTCGCGTCGTGCCCACCTGTGTCCCGTCTTCAGATGCTGGCCGCCGCGCCGTCCCGAGGGCCTAACTTCCCACATCCGGGTGTGTTTTGATGCCGGCCGTCTCGGGTTGGAATCGGGGTTGATGGTTCTTGTTTGTGTGCGCTTGGAGGCCCACACCTGGCCGGGTCAAGTGCGCTTGCTGCAGGTCGGTTTGGGGAAACCGCACTCTTCTCTCTAATGGCTTTTTCGCTTGCCATGTGGTAAGGCTGGTTTACTGCGTGTTTTGGGCGCAGCTCCGTCCATCTTCACACACACACGGGTTGATGGTCAGAGTATGGAAGAGTGCCAACATCCCTGTGGACCCGGCCCTGTGACTCCGCAGCCCCTGCCCTGCCCTCTGTCACTGTGGATTGGCCGAGCGTGCCGTTGTCGGGACGTGGCAGTGTGGAACCTTCGGAGGCCGGTGCTGCTCAGCGGAACGAGTGCCTTGGCAATTCAGGATGTTGTGTGGATCCGAGATTTGTCTTTTTCTCGGTGGGAGGGGCCGAGAACTCCAGTGCTCAGACGACCCATTTGTGTGAACATGCAGCTGTTGGGAGTGTGGGTGGTTTCCAGATCTCTGCGGTCCCGCAGAGAGCCATGCGTGCCGCACACGGGCTGCCGAGGAGCCCATTTCCGGCGTCCCTGGGGGCCCATGTGGCTGTCGTAAAAGACTTTTGAGGTTTTGGTTTGCAGTCGTGTATCCCTAGTGTTTAGAAACGCGGTTGATTCAGGGATGTCGGCTTTATTTCCCATAAGCTCGATAAACGCACTCAGTGGTGCCGAGGGTTGTTAAATTGTGTGTTTTTGTAGCTTCTAGGGGATTTTTCACATCAACAGCCATGGCGTTTGTAAGGACTATCGTGTTCTCTTCCAGTCGGTGTGCCCTTCGCTCCTCTCGCCCCCTGGGACCCCCTGCAGAGCCCGCCGCTGGGAGATGGAGCCTGGCTGGGTACGGGCAGGAGCTGCCCTGGCCGCCTTCTGCTCTTGGGAAGGCTCCCTCTTCTGCCGCCAGGCACAGCGTGTCCTGCGGACCGGAGCGATGCCTCGGGCAGGCCGCGCCAGCTCCCGTCCGCTGCCCCTGCTTCGCTGAGAACTGAAACGTGACTTGGATGCTCGTGAAATGCTCTTTCTACGGCAAGTGCTGTGTGCAAGTGTTTTCTTCCCTGCTGTTGCTGTAGGAGCGTACGTTGACTGGCCCCTAGTGTGGAAGCAGCCTGTACTTCTGGATTAAATCCCACTGGGCTGCAGCAGGCTGTTCATTTTATGTGTGTCTGGATTTGGTTTAGTCTCGATTCCGCATCTCTGTCTGCCAGGGGTGTTGATCCAGAACCATCCTGTTTGTTGTGTCCAGTTTTGGCGTCGGGGGGGGGGGTGCAGGAAGGAGTTTAGAAGCGCTGACCTGTGCTGAGGTTTGTTCTGTGACTCGGGCTGCGGACTGTCGTGGCAGATCCTCCACATCCACCAAGAACGTTCTCTGCAGCTCAGTTAAACCCAGTGGTGCCTCTTACAGGTTGAATTCTGTCTCCCCCCAAAAGACATGTTGAGTCCCCCCGTAACTCAGATTGTGACCTTATTTGGAAATGAGGTCTTTGCAGTGATAATCAGCTAAAAATGAGACATAGGGGAGGCCCAGTGCAGTATGACGGGCAGCCTTATAAAAAGGGGAGGTTGGGGGCGCCTGGGGGGCTTGGTCGGTTAGGCGTCCGACTTCGGCTCAGGTCATGACTTCACGGATCGTGGGTCCCAGCCCCATGTCAGGTTCTGTGCTGTCAGCGTGGAACTTGCTTGGGATTGTCTCTCTGCCCTCCCCCACTTTCTCTCTCAAAATTTGAAAAAAACAATTCTTTAATAAAAAAAAGGACGGAGAGACTTGGACACAGACACACAGAGGGACGGTGGTGGGAAGGGACCCGGGGGGCTGCAGGGTCAACAGACAGGACACCGAAGACGGCCGCCCACCCCCAGCCCAGCAGCTGGAAGAGGTGCAGGGGGTCCCCCCACAGCGAGCTTGCGGACTTGTGGCCCCCAGAACTGACAGGCCGCTCCCCGGGGTGGGGTTCCAGTCACAGTAGCTGGGGAGGCGCGCACGGCGGCCGGTTCGGCCCCTCCTCCCCATTCCCCCCCCTTGCTCGGCCCATGTCAGGCTCTCGTGTGAGCTACGCACACGCGCACATCCAGGAACGTCTTTCACCCATGGGCGGCGTCCATCGTTCCCGGGGGAGGCTCGCTGTCCCTGAAGCGCCCGCCCCCTCTGTGGGGGCCCGTGTCGCTGGTTGGGTCTCCTTGGCGGAGGGCTCGCGGGGATTGCGCTTTCCCGTCATCCTCTCGCGTCCCGCACCCCGACAGCGTGTTTGGAGAGCTCGGCGAGCGGCGGCGGGGCTTGTGTCTGGGGGTTTCCCTTGGACAGTGATGTAACTTTACCACTGTGCTCGGGTAGGGGGGCGCCACCCTGACGCTGCTATACATCGGTCCTCTGTCGCTCCGCTTCTTCTCTCCTGCCTGGAAGGAGTGTTTGAGTCCATCTGTGTGGTTACGGGTCTCTCCACGTAGTAGTTTTAGTGGTGGTTCTGAGGACCACAACACACTGGGTTTCCTTTTTATGTTTATTTGAGAGAGAGCGCGCGAGAGAGCGAGCCAGCTCGGGAGAAGCAGAGGGAGAGGGAGAGAGAACCCCGAGCAGGCTCCATGCTGTCAGCGCAGAGCCCTACGAAGTCTCCATCCCACGAACCATGAGACCGTGACCTGAGCCAAAACCCGAGAGCCAGACGCTCAAGCGACTGAGCCCACAGGCGCCACACGACACACTCCGCTCCTAAGGGTTTACTCAGAGTCGACAGTTTGCACCGTGACTGGAGTGTGGGCACCTTCCCCCCCGGGGTTCTGTCCCACCATGGGGCACCTGCCGGGACCGAAAGCCCCCACCAGACAACATCACTGCCTGCCTTTCGCCATCAGACACATCTTGGAGACCCCAAGGGGACAGGGCTGGCACTGCATCAGTGCCCTCGTTGCTGGCGGCCCAGCCCGTTCTGATGCCATTTCTCTCTTGTCAGAGAAGCTTCCATCGCTGGCTACAGAGTCTTCTCATTTTCTTCCATTCGAGAACTTACTTCCCCTGTATTCATGAAGGACGTTTCACGGGACAGGGCATTTCGGGCGGCAGCCTTTCCGTCTTTAACCGTGTCGAGCTGCCCCGCGCGGCCCCCAGAACTGCGGGTGGGGGGCCTGCGGTGCGGGCGCCGTCCTTCCCCACCAGTCAGGGTTGGCTTGTGTTCGGTTTTCAGCAGCTCGGGGACAGGTGTCTGGGCGGGACGTCTTCGGCTTTATCCTGTTTTGGATTCGCTTGGCTTCTTGAATCCGTGGGCGTGCGTCCCCCGCCACATGGGAGATTTGCAGCTCCTACTTCCCAGGCCCCCCCTCCTTTCCCCTCGAGCCCCCACGACACACGCAGACCTTTAGTTCTGTGCCCAGGTCCTCGCGGCCCCAGTCTTCCCCCGATCGATTTCCTTCTCTGTTCAGGGTGTCTGACTTCTGGTGGCCTGTCGTCAGTCAGGTTCATCTCCATTCTGCCAGTCAGTCCGTCCAGTGAGTTTTAACATTTTGGTTCTTTGGATTTTCAGTCCTGACGCTTCCATTTGGCTCCTTTCTAGCCTGTTTCTTTCCTGAGACTCCCTATCTTCCGTCTCTCGCAAAACATTTGTGGTTCCTCGTTTGAGCGTTTGTACGACTGCTGCTTTACAGTCTGCGTCAGATCATCAGTGCCTGTGCGTCTCACCCTTGGCATCTGCTGAAGGTCTTTTCCTCTGAGGTGACCTCTCGATGGTTCTTTGCAGCCCAAGGAATTGTGGGTTACGTCGTGAACGTCTTCAACGTCACTTGAGCGGGTCTGGGTGTCGTCTGGTCCCAGGCGACCGGGGTTCCTCTGCTCCACGGGCCCGCGCCCGCTGCGGTCGGTGGCCCGGCCCAGGCTCTTTGAACCCCGGTCCTTTGGCCGGGATTGGGCGAGCTGCAGGCTCCTGCGTCTGGTCTGTGGCCCGACGGTCAGCCTTAGCAGTCACGGCCACCTCCTCCTCCTCCACTTAGTGGCCGTAACCTCCCTGTCGCCTGGCTGCCAGCGCTGTCTGCTGCTCCAGCCAGAGGCTCGGGGCTCCTGCCACACCGCTCTGTCGTGCCCTTCCTGGGTCGGGCCGCGCCTGTCTGCACAGTGGCAGCGCACACTGCGCTCCACACCGGGGCATCCGTAGCCGCCTCGCTCGGTGCCACCGGGGGATCACCGGGGCACAGCAGCCGAGGTGCTTCCACTCCCTGAGCCCTGGGGGCTTCTCCAGGCGCGCACTTCCCGGCCCAGACGGTTCAGAGTTCAGGCCGGGTGCGGACGCCAGGCACAGGTTCTGCTCTGGCCCCCTCTCCGCCTTGCCGTGGGAGGGCTGGCCCGCGTGCCCGTGCCCTCTCACTGGGAGCTTGCCCCCCACGCCCGGAGCTGTTGTCTCCGGACCCTCGCCGGCCCACATCCCAGGTGTGTCCACTGCTGCCCCCGGGCAGACCGCAGCTCGCGTGTCCGGGGACGTGTGTGACGACACCCTCCGGGTGTCTTCTCTCTCCGCCCCCGACCCCACTGCCCCTGGCCTTCCGCACCCACCTGCGGACCCGCCTGTCGTTTCAGGCACTCTGTCCGCTCTCCTCTGGCTCCTACGAAGTCCATGCATTTTTGTTCCGCAGGTTTTACCATTTCCGTGAGGAGGCTAACTTGGTGTATCTTAACGCCCAGAGCTGCCCGTGTCTGCGGCTCTGGGAGCGCCCGTGCACCCGCGGGGCTCGCTGGCCACTTCCCATGGCAGGAGCCTCGGGGCTTTGGCCGCTGAGCCCCGGGCGCGCACGTGCGGCTGCTCCAGGCTCCGTTGTTCAGTCCTCGCCCCCCAGCCTCCCTCCCCCGTCCGCGTGTCCCGCAGCTCTGAGATGGGTGGGTCCCTATTGCCCCCGCGGGCTGGGGCGCCCTCTCCGGCCATGCGGCCCGCGCAGCTGGACACGGGGGCCCTCTGCCTCCCCAGCCGGAGCCCCTCACGGGCCCTGGCCGGCTCTCTCCCTGCGGCGGTGCAGCCCAGCCCCAGCAGCCTCTGCTCGGCACTGCCTCTAGCCTGGAGGGACATCAGCCCCCAAGGGCCTGTAGCGTCTTCCGGGTTGTCTCCACGGCAGTGATGGCAGCCACGCACCGAGTGGCACACAGCTCAGCACAGGCTCCACGTGCAGAAGCCAGGCCCCCACCTGTCTGTCACCCGACACCCAGGACATCCTCAGGTGAATGAGTGGGTGTAGGTGAGCCCCCAAGTTGGGCCTGGATTAAGCCTGAGGGCAGGGCAGGGCTGCCTCTGCCTCACATCCGCATCCCTGCTTGCTGTGCTCGCAGAACCAGCCCCCACACCCGTGCGCTGCCTCGACTTCTGCAGCGCTCCTCTGGGTCCGGCGCTTCCCCTTATGTCTCCCTGCTGGGGGCACGCGCACGTGGCGGACGTGCCCTGGCATTGTCTGCATGCTGGCGATCTCATCTGCCCAGAGACTGTGGGGCCCGGCGATTGAGGACGCAGCCTGAGCCGCACTGCCTTCCCCGACGCCTCGGGTGTCCTGCTGGCCAGCAGGCAGGCACGAGAGCCCCCGCCGATCCCACCGGGCCCCTCCTTGCACACAGAGATCGGACGGCGGTGTGCTGTTGCCAGCTGTTTATTCAGGCCCCAGACAGGTGACCAGTGACATGCAGGTTGCCTGGGCCCACGGCAGACTGACCCGCGCTGCCGGCCCTGCTGGTGCACAAACCAGTCCCCAGAGGAAATGCCGCCCCGTGCGCACGGGGCCAGCCACGGGTCATGCGTGGTGCTGGCAGGCCCGGGACCCAGGCCCTGGGGGAAAAGGGTGGGTGAAGAGTGGGGCCCCCGGCGTCCAGTGCATCCCACACCGGCCAGGAGGCGCCCCGGTGCTCAACGTCATGGCTGTGGGAGGTGTGGTGTGAGCGTGGCGGGCGGGGGGGTCAGGCCGCCCCTTCTCTGCAGCCCTGCCGAACCCCCTTCCTAAGGCATCACTGTTCCGGGCTCTCTGCCCACCGCATGGTCTGGGCAGCGGCTGGGCCCTGGGACGGGGCTGTGGGCCTCTGTGGCTTCTTCAGTGGGTCCCGGGAGCCCAAGGACACCCAGGACGCTCCGGTCGGCCAGTGCCCCCTCAGCGCCTCTGGCTGGCAAACCAGGAGAGAAACGTACGGGGCCGTGGACGTGGGGCCTGGTGGATGCGCACGGTGCGTGGCGAGCGCCAGGCTTTGATGGTGGTGTCGTCGCTTGCCGTCAGCAGGAGCTCCTGCTCCTGGGGGCTGAAGACCACGGAGTTGACCACGTCCTGGTGCCGCAGCTTAGCCAGGCAGATGTTATAGTGCCGGTCCCAGATGTAGCCGTGCCGGTCCTCCGCCCCACTGTGGGACAGCCGGCGTGAGCGCCCTGCTGCCACGCCTGGACCCGGCCCGCCCCGCCCCGCCCCGCCCCGCCCCACTACCTGGCCACAAAGTCCCTGCTGACGTCCAGGAAGATGAAGAAGCACTCGTCGTTGGGCGTGTAGGCGCGGTGGGCCCGCAGAGCCCGCTTCACTTCCCGCATCGTCTTGAGGTCAAATACCAGCAGGTCGATCTCCTCTGCGATAGGCGGCGGCTGCATGGGGTCGGCCACCACCGAGCCGCTGGGCCAGGCTCGGCTGTTCACGTACAGGTACCTGGGCGAGGGGCACCGCACTTGGTACCGGCGGCGTGCACGAGCCCCCACCCGGGACACTCGGGGCCCCACCTGTTGTCCGGGGACAGGCCCATGCCGATGATGTGTCCGTGCACGTCAATGACGTGGTCCAGGGCATCGAAGAAGGCGTCTGAGCCCCGGCCCTCGCCTAGCACGGGCCCAGCCGTGGTCATCTGGTGCGGCAGGATCTGCTTGATGCCTGCGGGGGCGCCGGGTGAGGGGGGCGTCACCTGAACCAGAGTCCCCCACGGAACATGGTCCGGGAGGCCGGACCAGGGTGGGCCTCCAGACTCACTTCCCTGCGTGGCCGTGGGAGCCCAGCCCAGTCTGCAGGGAAGCCCCGCCCCCCACCCCCTGGCTCTAGGGACTGAGGAGGGCCTGCCCCCCCTACCGATCTGGTGTGGCGAGTAGGTGAGGCAGCCCGTGGTGAAGATGAGGAGCTTGCGGGCGGCAGCCATGCTGTGCTCGGGGGGCTTGGTGCGGCCCTGCGCCAGCAGCTCGGCCACCTTGGTCTCCAGCGCGTGCTCTGACAGCGGGGGCTGTGGCCGCCCATCCAGGAGCCCGTCCAGGAAGTACCGCAGGCCCTCCTTGGTGCGGGCCGGAGCCGGCCCTGGGCCCACCGCCTCGTCATCGCTGTCGCTGCCCAGGTCGAAGACGCGGCCGGGGGCTGCGCCGGCATCCAGCAGGAGGTCTGGGCTGTCGAAGCGGCTGCAGTCGGCCACCATCACTGTGCGGATGGTGCTGGCGTTAAGGTTCTGGATCTTGAAGAGCCGCTTTACCACATTGACGTTCTCTGACTCCACGTCCTGGGGGTGGGAGACAGCAGGTGGGCAGCAGGCCGAGGAGGGGGCAGCCGCAGGGGGCACACGCGCCCGCACCTGGAAGGCGTTGTTGAGCCAGAGCACCGAGCAGGAGGTGATGTCTCCGATGCGGTGCAGGTTCCCCGAGATCAGGCTGGTCTCCGTGAGCCAGCAGCCAAACACATCATAGGGCTTGTTGCGCACTCGGGACAGCAGCGTGAAGTTGTCTGGGGGTGGCAACGAGGACCGGGCTGTGGGGGGGGCGGGGCCTTGCGGGGGGGGGCGGGGCGGGCCGGGATAGCCAGCCAACCCGGGCAGTCTCTCACCTAGGCTGATGACTGCGATCTCACCAGACGAGGAGTTGTGGGGCCCCAAGAACACCCCGGACGCCAGCAGCAGCGAGTCGTCCTGGTTGAACTGGGAGAACTGGGTGTAGCTCCAGTTATAGGGCCGCATGTCCGCGCTGTGCATCAGCGAGACGGTCAGGTCGTTGTTCCAGATCTGCAGGAAGGCTCGGTCATCTCGGGGCCTCTGTCCCCACCTTGCACATAACACCAGGGGCCTGTGCTGCAAGCCCCTCACCCAGCCAGTGTCCTGCCCAGAAGCCACCACTGGGAGGGGGTTCCTTGCCCCTGGCTGCCGGCGCACCTGAGGTGTGTGGGTCCACGGGATCGGGCTCCCGGCCCTCCCTCAGCAGTGAGGGCCACCCACCCAGCCTCCATCCTGCGAGCCCCAGGTCCTGGCCCCTCCCCAGCTGGCTGGGCTGCCCGGCCTGGCTCCTGCGGGCTGTGCTCACCTTCACCGTGCAGTCCTTGGAGCAGGAAGCAAACTGGTAGCCCGAGTGCGAGAAGCTAAGGTGCAGGACCTGGTCTGTGTGCTCCCTGAGCGTCTGCACTTCCACGCAGGGCACCGTGTCGTAGAGCCGCCGGAACTCTTCATACCAGGATGTAGCCGCTGGGGAGAGGGGCGGTCACTGCTGGGCCCCTGAGCCCCCCTTCCTACAGCACCCAGGCAGCACGGGGGCCAGCCCTGCTCTTGCAGGCCACTAGCCGCCTGCAGGGCTCTCCCCCCAACACCGGCCCTGTGCTCAGCCATGGCCTGGCTGTCCCCTGTCAAGGTGGGGGCCACACGGTGTCTTGACCACTGTGCAGATCTGGACAGTGGGGGACCAACGTAGTGGCTTCATGCTGTGGTGGCAGTGGGTGGGTGGCCCTGCCTCCCGCCCGGCCAGCCTAGTGGACCATGGAGCCACGTGCAGACCCTGACCTGGGTGCCGGGGCACGTCGCGGGCCACCTGGTAGTAGCGGTAGAACTGCTCCCTCCACAGGAACTCATCCCGGGACACAGCGTGCCATTGGCGACACACCAGACCAGCAGCAAGCACGTCCGCCGGGCCCAAGCTCAGGAAGATCTGGTAGATGAGGCTGTCAGGGAGCAGGGGTGCGCACCCCTCGTCCATTGTGACATTCTGGACGGCCAGCCCTGGAACCCACACGTGGTCCCCTCAGTTGCCAGTTGCACTGTGGGAAGGGGACCTGCCCCAAGGGACCTGGGGCTGCGCTGGGGCAACTGCCCTGCAGGGAACCCCACTGGACTGAGAGTGTGTGGACGGCCAGCTGGCCCTGCCCACGGGGCTAAGGATCCAACAGCTTCTCTAAGCCCCCCGACCCCACACTCCTGACCGGCCCCCTGCAAGTCCTAGTGATTCCCTGGAACAGGCAGCTTCTGGGAGGGCAGCAGACACCTCCCAGCACCTCCTGGCCCGGTCCAGCCGGAAGTGGGAGTGTGGGGCGGCCCTTCTGGGCCCCAGATCTGATCTCCCCTCAGAAGGGTCCTGGTCTGGGGGACTGGCTCTGACCTCCTCCCGCTCACGGGCCCAGACAGACATGTGGACGCCTAGGCTGGTGACTAATCCGAGGCCAAGAAAGGAAGAACCAGTGACCCGCACGCACTCCAGTCACTCTGACCTTGTAGACACAAGGCTTTGGAGCTGTCAGCTTGGGACAGAGGTCCTTCCAAAAAGAAGCTCGGGGCCGGCGGGACCCGGACCAGCCCACCCGCCCCAGACGCCGCCAGGGGCACCAGCCGGCCCTTGGCCTGTGCCTTGTGGTCGAAGGGAGCCCTGGCAGGCGGTCAGCGGGCCAGCGCGGCCACTGCCCGGCGAGCTGTGGGCGGGGCGTGGGCTGCCAACGCCCCCTCCCACCTTCCTTCCGAGGGGCTACCGGGGGCGGGGCCTCGGCTCGGCCAGGGTCCCCGCGGCGCCGAAGCCTCTGCGACGCGTTCGTCGGCAGAGGGCGCGACCGAGGCCGAGGGGCCGGAGACTGGGGGGATGGGGGGGCCAGGGAGCCGGGGGCCGGACGCGGCCGATTTGCGACGCTCCTTGGGACTGGGGAGACGGGGGCCGGGGGCAGAGGACGACGCTCCCCGGGGCCGGGCGCACTCACCGCGGCCGCCTCTGCCCGGCTGTGCAGCCCCCGGCGCGGCGCACGGCCTCGGCCGGCGGACCCGCTTCCGCCCCGCCGCTCCTGCCGCCGCGTCTCTATGATGGAGCCCGCCAGGCTGACGCCTCGAGCCCTGAAGCATCGATAGCCGCGGAGTGTCGAGCGCCTGGCACCCCGCCTCGGCTGTTGCTGCGCCTGCGCACACGGAGCTCTCTCGGAACAGCGCCCCCGGCGGCCGGGAGGGGCGGCGGCCTTGCTCGGGAGCTAGAGCGCGGGGCTGGGACCTACTCCGCTCACCCACAGCGCGGGTTCGAGACCTGGCGCTGCCGCTCGCTCGCCGCGGCTGCGGCCCTGGGTCGGGGGTCGTGGACAAAGAGCCAGAAGTTAACTAGGGCTCCTTAGGCAGGAGATGGCGCCAGAGCCCTCTCAGGAAGTGCAGAGTCGAGGAGGCCGGAGTGGACTCTTGCCGGGGGTGAGGGGAAGGGCAGGGTGCTCGGTTAGGCCGGAGGTGGACCGACGCGGACTTCCTGGGCCAGGCTTCCGGGTGACACCGGACAGTGGACTCTGACCCACGGCTCGGACACCCTGCCTCCGGCCTCGCTGTCTGGTGACTGCCACTGCCATGCTGAACCCCAGGACTGCCCTCCTCTTGACTGTGCTCCTGGCTGGGGGCTCCCTGAGCAGGCGGGCTCGCGGACCTCCTCGGCCCGCGTCCCCCATCAGCACTATCCAGCCGAAGGCCAGCTTCAATGCTCAGCAGGTAGAGGGGGCAGGTGGAGAGGCGGGCGCTCATGCAGCCTTTCAGGGGTCATCCCGTGTCCTCACGCGCTTGCCCCTAGTTTGCAGGGACGTGGCTCCTTGTGGCCGTGGCCTCCTCGTGCCGCTTCCTGCAGGAGCAGGGCCACCGGGCTGAGGCCACCTCACTGCACGTGGCTCCCCAGGGTGCAGACATGGCCGTCAGCACCTTCCGGAAGCTGTGAGTCCCCAGCCCAGACCCCTGACCCTGACGCCAGTCTTTCTGTGGCCTGGGCCAGAGTCCTGGGAGGCGCTGCCCAGGCTGGGGTCCCTAAGCCTGCCGTGCCAACCTCCACCCCCGCCCTCCCCAGGGATGGGATCTGCTGGCAGGTGCGGCAGCTCTACAGAGACACGGGAGTCGAGGGGCGTTTCCTGCTCCAAGGTGAGGGGAGGGCATGGGGGGGGGTGCAGGGCTGGGGGAGCTGGAAGCTGCCTCCGCTGACCCGGCCCTGCCCAGCCCGAGGTGCCCGTGGGCCAGTAGATGTGGTCGTCGGGGAGACAGACTACCGAGACTTCGCCATCCTGTACCTGGAGCGGGCGAGGCAGCTGTCGGTGAAGCTGTACGGTGCGTGCACGCGGAAGCCTGGGCTTTGCACACACTCAGGGCCATCCGTGGGGGGGGGGGGGGGGCCCAGACGGACACACAGCCCCTCCCTGCCTCCCTGTTTCCGCATTCTCTCCAGCTGAGCAGGGGTCCGGGGAGGAGCCCCCGCACACCGGCCCAGGTGTGGGGACAGAGGGGACGGGGAGGAGGGGTGGGTGTGTCCCAGGCACACGGGCCACACGCCCGGCACGCCCTGCCTGTGCCCTCACCACGTGCCCAGGAGCCCGATGTGCCCCACAGCCCGCTCACTGCCCCCAAGTGACTTGGCCCTGAGTGCATTCGAGCAGCGGATCCAGAGGGCCAACCTGACCGAGGACCACATCTTGTTCTTCCCCAAGTACGGTAAGCACCCCCCCCCCCCGCCTGCCTCACCCTCCCGCTGTGTGCCCTGCTCGTCACTCCTGACCCCCGCCCGGGCCCTCAGGTTTCTGCGAGTCTGCAGACCAGTTCCACGTCCTGGATGGTGAGTGGGCCGTGCCGGTGGGCGGTGAGTGAAGGCAGGGCACCCGCCACTCCCTCTCTGGCTGAGCCTGGTCTCTGTGCCCCAGAAGTGAGGAGGTGAATCCAGGTGGCAGCCCCGAACCCAGAAGGAGTGAAGACCCTGAAGGTGATGGCGTCCACTGCCCCACCCACTGAGCCCTGGCACCCCCTCGGGCCAGGGCCATCCTGGGGGGGGACTCGCTCCCAAGTGCATCCTGAAGCGGCCCCTGGCCCACGGGAACACGGGGAGGGGCACTGCTTTCATTAAACGCTGTCCAGCTTGGCCCCCGATTCCTTCCTTTCCGCACTGGACCTGGACCGGGGCCTCCATCTGCCCGTCGTCTCGTGGGCGCTGCGCCGAGCCCTCCTGTCCGTGCCCGGCTCTCCTCTGCATCGCGGGCCCAGCTGCCCTTCCCTGGTCCCTGCGTCTAAGCACGTGTGCCCTGCGGGTCTTCCTAGGCCACCCTGGGCGGGCCCCGTCCTGAGCCTGCCCCCTGCTCAGGCGTCAGGGTGCGTTTTCTAGAGGGCTGAGGAGCTCTGTCCACAGGTTCCCCTAGTCTTCTGCCGGCCCGGGGCTCCCTCCTGGGGACAGGCCATGCCCCCGGGGAGGGGCAGGCAGAGCCCCTCGCGGGTCCTGGATGTGGTGCCTGGGTCTGGGATGAGCTGGCATCCCTCTTAGTCGGGAGGCCAGGCTGGCCCCGTGGCTGCCCCTGCGGGCTGGTAAGCACTGATGGGGCACAGCACTGACCACCCAGGGCTGAGTCCAGTCCTGGCACCGGGCAGCCAGGCGCCCTGGGGGAGGTCATGAGGGTCATGAGGGTGGGCAGGCAGGGAGAATAAGGGGGGGGGCATCTACCCCAGAACGGAGGCAGCAGCCCAGCCTGGCTCATGCGCTAGGAGTGGGGTGGGCTCAGGAGCTTGGCGGACGAGGGAGGGAGCCCACACCCGGGGTCTGAGCGCAGTCACCAGGAACCAGGAGGCTAGGTTCTCTCTGCAGAGACCTTTCTGGAATGTGGGAACTCTGAGCCTAGTGGAAGATGCAGGTGGGGAGGGAGGGGCTGAAAATGGTGTAATGAGGTCTCCCCCCACACAGTGGCTGCCTGGAGGGGCCCTTCCAAAGGGTGCCCCCTGCTGGGGGGATGTGGAGCCCTGGGGAAGTCTGCCTTCCGCTGCCTCATCACTGCCCCGCAGGGTACATCGGGTGTCCTTTCCACACACTGGGGTCCCTCACTGGGCGTCCCCAGACAGTGGGGACCTCGCTGAAAGAGAAGAATCAGGACTGGGGAGAACCGACTCTAGAGGTCAGTCCAGGAAGCCACAGGGCACTCTTGAAAGAAAAGAAACAGAATTGAGTCATCCCGCATACCGCTCTCCGCGTGGGTCCGGACCCTGGGTTGGGGAGGTCCCACAGGGCTGGGGACAGCAGCCCAGCGGGCAGAGCCTGGACCCCGCTCCCGCCCCCGCTGCTGAGAACACTCTCCAGATCTTTACAACCGCATCCCCCCCCCCCCCCCCCCCCCCCCCCCCCCCCCCCCCCCCCCCCCAGTGTCGCTAACCCATCTTCTCCATTTGCTGGAGGGCACTGGCCAATTTCAGCAGCATAAATGGCTTGGGGGAGGGTGCTGTGCCCTAAGGGGTCTGGGGGCGCCCTGCTCCAGGACAGTGTGTCCGGCTCTGAGAACACCTCCTCCTCCGCGGGAGGCCAGCTCTCTCCTCCCCTCCGTGGCCTCCCTAAGCCTCACTGGGCAAGATCCAGGCCCACGTGGCTGTGAGTCAGCACCCTGGGGTGCTTCTGGCCATCCGTGCCTGGCACACACTTCCCATCCTGGAGAAATGTGTGTGCCTCACCCCCCCCCACTGTCCCCGGGGAACCAGGACAGCTTAGGGGGGTGGCCACCCCTCCAGCATTTGAGGGAGGGTCTGAGGGCAAATTATTGCCTCAGGCCGGGGCCAGACTGGGGCTGGAAGGTCAGGAAAATGGGCATTAACTTAGCCAAAGCTGGACCTGAAACCGGCCCCAAGCCCCGCTGTATTGGGACCCTCAAGGCACCCACCTGATGAGTGCTTCTGGCCCCGGGCACACGGGCCGGGGGGGATGCCCTGTCCCTGGAAGCTCGAAGTCCAGAACTCGCCACTGACTGATGGTGAGGCTCAGGGGCACCTGGGAGCTGGGCGCCCCTCCAGCCCCCATTTCCTCCCTCCCCTCCAGTGGCCTCCTTCCCTGGACCGCGGGGGGGTGGGGATGGGGACCACGCCATCCCAAGTGAGCCATAGGCCACAGAGCAGGAGGGACCACTGTCTGGTCCCATCTCTGCATGGCCACGTGGCCCGCTGGCGCAGGCCAGGCCAGGAGGGTGGGCAGTTGCTGGGAGGGGCCGGCAGCAGCCCTGTGGGGGCTCCATGTCTGCAGGGGGTGGGGACCATGTCCGACCCCACAGACGGGGGATGCCCACTCAATGTGTCTCGATGCTGGACTCCCAGGAAGACAGATATATGGGGCTGGGAGAAGAGGGGAAGGTGGGCAGCCCTGGTCCCCCAAGACTTTGAGGGAGAAGGGCCTCCCCGCAGGCCTCATATCCCAGAGTCCCACAGCAAAGAGCTGGATACAGGGCACATCACATGGGCCATAGCTCAGAGCTGGCATTGCCCCAGAGAGCACCTGCATGCGTCACCCCACATCCCCAGACAGAGAATGAGGGGCCCTGCTCTGCGGTCTGGGAGGGCTCGAAGGGAGGGATCCTTCTGGGAAGGCTGCATGTCCAGAGGGCGGCGCCAGAGGCCCTCCTGAGTGAGGGCAGGTCAGCAGCACCTGTCCCTCTGGGTCTCCGCCAGCAAGTCTGCAGGGGGTGCGGACAGGGGGTGATTTCAGTTGTCATGAACTTTATTTACAAAAGAAAAAAATGTTTCATGAACTCCAACTGTCACAAAGCACGTGAAATAATTGTAGTTCTAAGTGAATTATTTTTATGTAAATAATGTTAGTTTGTATTTTGCCCTTTAATTCTAACAGAGAATTTTTAATACCTTAGAAGAAAAAAAAAGTACCTTTAAAAAGCGTACACAAACTAACTGGCGGCCGTGGCTGGGGAGCTGGGGGGGGCGCTGTCCCGGGAGCCCACCCGGCGGAGTCCCGGGTCCCGGCGCCCGCGAGCCCACAGGCGGCGCACCGGTGGCCGGCGCTTGGCTCCGCTCCCGGGCCTCACGGGGGCTCCGGGGGCAGATGGGCCAGGACCCTGCCTGCGGGGGCGGCGGGGGGCACGCTCCCTGCGGAGGGGACCCTCCCCTCCCGCCAGCTCGCGGCGGGGCCTTCACGCGGGGCCGTTCCGCGCCCTGCTCCCGCCCCACCCCTGCCCGGGGTCAGGGCCTCGGGGACCCCCGGACTCCAGCCTCTCTCCCCGCCCGGGACCGCATCCTCGGGAAGGGCGAGCCCAGGGCACCACATCCGTGTTTTCGGGGGGAGAGGAAGGAACTGGGGAGCCGCTGGGGGCGCTTCCTGCCGCTGCTGTCCGGGTGGAGGAGCGGACGGGGGGGCGGGGGGCGGCGGGGGGGGCGGCGCGGGGGGGACCCCGCCGCCTCTCGGGGCCGGCTCCCGGGCCGTCGGGTCACCAGCCGCCGCGAGCGCACGGGCGCCCAGCTCCCCGCCCCCAAACAGCAGGCGGCCAGCGTCACGTGCGCGCCTTCGGCCAATCGCGTCGGAGGTGGGAGGAGCCTCGCCGAGGCCGCTCCGGGCGTCCTCCGCGCTGCCCCGGACCCGCCGCGCCGGTTGAGGGGGCGCCGGGCCTGCCCCTGGGTCGGGAGGAACGGGCGGGGGCCCGGGAGCGCCGGCCCAGGGCTTCCTCTCAGGCCTGGGGGGCCCGCCCGGCCTCCGCTGCGGCCGGCGCGTCGTGGCCAGAGACGGCCGGGTGGGGTCCCGGGTCGGACCGCCGCCCGCCGCTGCCCCGCCCCCAGGCTCCCCGGAGCGCGGGCGCAAAGCGCGCTGCTTTTGGGTGTTGGGGGGGGGGGGCGCTGAGACTTGGGCCGGGATCATCAGGGCGAGATCGGTGCCTGCCGCGGGGGAGGCAGCCGTCGGGGCTGCTGCGCCAGTTTCTGGTGGACGGTGATCGCTTTGGGAAGTTCAGGGGAAAACAGGTTACTTGCAACTTGTCTCCGTGTGGGCCCGTCTCCCCAAGTAGTTGGGCCATACTGAGCAGCGGGCTCACGGAAGGGGGGTGCTGCCCTGCAGGCCCGGATGCGCAGCCACCATCCCCCTGACCCTCCCCCTGGCCTGGGGCCCGCAGCTGGCCCACAGGGGCCTTGATCCACCCGGGGCGATGCGACTCGCTCCTGGAGGAGGAAGGGCCAGGGCTCACGCCCTTCCATGCAGAGGAGCCGTGAAGCACCCAGGCCTTGGGAGACGGGCGCTTTCTGCGTGACCTGTCCTGGGCTCCCCTCCTCAGGACAGGCTGCTGGAGGCCCAGGCGAGGGGAGGAGGGGGGGCCCAGGACACTGAGACCCGGGCTGGGGAGAAGGGGCTCACAGGCCAGGTACACACCCTTCCGAGCTGTGTCATAGACCCCAGCACCTCCGCACTGGGCTGCGTGTGTGGGATCGGCTGTCTTCTATCCAGGCCCCAGCTCCGAGGGTGGCCAGGTGGGCTACATGCCCAGAGCCTGGGCCCTCTTGCACCCAGGCTAGTGTGCGGGTACCCCACTCCCACTAGGCTGGGCTTCCTGCCCCCTGCCCTCCCTCTGGCAGAGGGGCCACTGCGATCCGCCCCTCCGTCACCTCAGTCTGGGTGCCCTGGCTGCCTGCCCCGCCACCCCCTCGTCTGGCCTCACTGGCCGGCCGCTGCCCCTGCACCCTCTTGACTGTAGGGCCCCTTGGCCCTGTTCCTGCCCCACACTGTGATTTCTGGGACATGTGGGGCAGCGTGGGGGGCGGCAGGCTGGGCTCCACACTGTGTTCCTGCAGCAGGAACGCCGCGCCCCTGACCTTCGGGACTAAAAAGGTCAAGCTCCCTGTGTGGGATGGAACATTCTGGCCTCCACCCGGTAGCAGGAATGCTGCTGGGTGGGACTAGGCTAGGGAAGCGCCTCCGGCCTCTGACCACCCCCACTTGCATGGGGCACCGGGAAGGGGTCACAGGAGGTGTGGAGCTGGGGGTCTCAGGGATCAGAAGGTGAGGTCCAGAGACGTCCCTGGGAGCTAGTGGACCCGCAAGCACCCCGAGCACCTCCCTTCCTGGGCTGGGACCCGGAAGCCCTCCATCTTTGGAGGGCAAGATCTGAAGATCTGAAGAGAGCCCACCCCCAAGCCCCCTGCGCCCACCTCTTCGGCCAGTCCTGAGCAGGAAGGGGCGGGGCACACACCCCTGGGGAGGGGCACCTGCCAGGTGGGCCCATAAAGAGGTGAGTATCTGAGACAGCAGCGGCGGCCACTGGCTTCTCCGTCCCTCCTGGGATGGGGCCCTGGTGTGCCCTGTGGGTGATGTTCGTCCTGCCGAAAGCCCTGAAGGGCCAGACCTCAAACACCCAGCCGGGCATGAGCTCCGTCTTACAGAGCTTCCAAGAAGACCAGGTCTGGGGGCCGGGTGGGAGGGGGAGAAAGTCAGCCAGGGTCCAAGTGCAGGGAGAAAGGAGGGCCCTGGTGGCCGGGAAGGCGCCGCGCAGGGAGCCCAGCCTGGCCACGGGCTCCTCCGTGGAGGGTCCTGACCTCTAGCAGAAAGAGACCCTGGACAGACCTTCCTGGGCAGCTCTTCCCTCCTGTGTCCCCCGCCAGTCCCTGTGAGGTGGGACATCTCAGTCCCTCCGCACAGATGCGGAAACGGGCTGAAAAGGCCAGCTGCCGGGCAAGGTCACCCTGTCCCTGCCAGGCCCTGGGAGGCCCCCGGCTTGGTGCAGGCGTAGCCACTGCCTGGCGAGGGTCTCAGGCTGCCGTGGGCTCTGCCGACCCCGGGTCCCCACAGTTCCAGGGGGAGTGGTTTGTGGTCGGCCTGGCGGGCAGCACCCACAGGAAGACAGACAGTTCCTTGCTGAACCCGTTCACTGCGACGTTCGAGCAGGATGAAAACAGCCGCCTTAAAGTGTCATATGCCATGACCCGGTGAGTGAGGGTCCCTGACCTGTGCCTCCAGAGGCCGGGGGCTTCATGGCTCAGGTCCGGCATGGGCCCGGGCGTGGTTCCCCCAAGGCCCTCTTCCTAAAGATCAGCTCAGGCTGCTAGTGCCCTAAGCCTTGTGGGCCACACACAGAGGGGGGCATTTACCGGATCACAGACTCAGAAGAGCCTTGGGCGCTGATAGATCTCAGGTACAGCTGGATCCAGGAGCTCAAACCGTGTGATCAGGGCCCATCACTTCCTCCCTCTCCGTCTCTCACCTCTGCTTGCCCTGCACTTCTGTTCAGGGAAATTCTCACCTTAGAAGGATAAAACAGCCTAGGCTGATGTCCTTCTCAGGGTTCTGATCCCAGAAAAGAGAGAGCATCCTGGTCGGCCTGGCAGTGGCCTCTGACTGGTTCTGGAGTCTCGGGCTCCTCCTGGACCAGCTGCTGCATCCAGGGTGACAGGTGCCCCAGTCGGTCCCCCTGGGCAAAGTGCCTGTGGACCCCCTGGTGGGGAGGAAGCGCCTGAAATGAGGTGGGGGTGGGGCAGTCCCCGTCTGGGGTACCGATGCCGCCTTGCCAAATCTCTCTCAGGCCTGGAAGCCCTGTGCGCCCACCTGCCTGGCTATGGGGGAGGAGAGAGCCCAGAAAGCTCCGCTCAGGGCTTTTGGTCTCCCAAGTTATATAAACAGGAGCCTGACGCAAGGTGGGCTTGTCCTGTCCACCAGGGCTCACCCTAGAAGCTGAGAGCCTCTGAGGGTCTCCACTCAGCCCCTGCCCCAGCCTGTCGGCCCCGTTGAAGCCACCCACTCCACCAGCCACCCCAGAACCCCCACTGCAGCGTCTCAGGCCCTTGGGTGCATCTGACTGGCCTGGTTCCTACTAGAGGTTGATTACTGGGTGCCGTGGGGGACAGAGAGCCCAGAGCAGGTACAGCCGGGCGGTCTCACCTCCCCCCGCCTGCAGCCCGGCCTGCTTCTCCAAACAAGTGCATTCGCCTGGAGAGGACCCTGCGCTGCTGGCCGGCTCCCTGAGGCCGGAGCCCATGCAGGGAGGGGTCCCAGGCCCGCACAGCAACGGCCGCCCACAGCCCCCACCTCTCCCCGCCTGGCCCGGCTCAGCGAAGTCCAGGGCTGCGGCCAAGGGCACCAGCCACAGTGCCCAGCTGAGCCCACTCAGTATTCCCAGAGGGGGCCCTGTGGCCCAGAAAACCCCTTTCTCTCACCGTTGCACGTACATGCACGTTTCAGGGCCTGTTCCCGGCTGAGGAGGAGCTGCCGGTGGGTGGGCTGGACAGAGGCTTCAAGGTGTCACCGGCTCACACCCCACTCCCCCAGGAGGGACACGGGGGCCCCCAAGGGGCATGGAGTGGAGACAGCTCTCCCTGGGGACAGCAGCAGTCTGCTGGGCCGTGCCCCTGGCTTCAGACAAAAGTCTCCTCCTAACAAACAGCTGTATTCTCTCAGGGGCCCACTTTGGGGCCAGCCCCTGGGAAAGGCTGGAAACCAGTGGTCCGGCCGGGTTCTAGAATCTTCCTCCTCTGTCCATCGCTGCTCTCACAGGGGCCACCGCTGTATGACCTGGTCTTACGTGCTGATTCCAGGGGCACATCCTGGGAGATTCTCCGTGGACAACACTGAGGGTGAGGGGGCGACAGGTGAGAGGGTGGCGTGGGGAGGGCACTGGTGGGCGTGCCCCTGATGCTGTGGCTGTTCCCCCTCAGCGCCCGGGCGAGACCCCGAGGAGATCCAGGTGTACGACACTGACTACAGCTCATTTGCCCTGATGCTGTCCAGACGACAGTCGAGCAGTCAGAGCATCGTCAGGGTCAGCCTGCTGTGTGAGTCCTGGCCAGCGGCCACAGCGGAGGCGGGGGATGGGGCGGGGGGCGGGGCGCCCCAGTTGCTAAGGGCTGTGCTGTGCTCATTGGGCCCCAGGCAGAATGTGGGTGATACAGAGCCACATGCTGGAGAAGTTTGTCATCCTGGTCCGAGCTCAGGGCCTCTCGGTTCACAACATCGTCTTCCCAGACTTGACAGGTTACAGGCTCTCAGGCCGGGGCAGGAGCCTGGACCCAGCGTAGGTAGCTGCCCGCGGGCCTCAGAAGCCCTGTGGGAGCCCCGCAGGTGAGTGTGGACTGCGTTCAAGGCCTACCTGTGGGGTCCCGGCAGCCCCAGAGGGTTCAGCCTGAGCCCAAAGTGGGGGGGGTGCCCTATTTGATCTCTGTCCCACCTGGGCACCCCCCAGCCTGGGCCACCTCCTCCGCATTCCAGGAACATTTCCCACCACACCCCTGCCTTCCCCCCTCTGGCCCTTTACAGGTGTGTGGCTGCATGAACACGTACTGGCAGACGTGTGCATAAAACACGCTTGGACATGCAGACGTCCGGACACGGTGCCCACACGTGACGTGTAGCCATGTAGACACCCACACACGTGCACCCACAGGCGCACACACACTGTGCACTGGCCTCACAAGCACGAGCGCTCACCTGCATGTCTTCATTGAGTCTGGGGGCCCGGGTGGGGGCAGGGTGGTACCCTGGAGGGCACGTCCCTCAGCCCCTGGCTGGCCTCCCCCTTCCCCAGCCCGGTCCTCCCTCGGCCCCCGTTCCTCTCCCCTCCCTGGAAGCCGCCAGCTCTCGTGCGTCTTGCCTCCTGCCCAGCTCTGGCCCGGCTCTCCTCCGTCCTCCGTCCATCCGTCCGAGGCTCCGGCTCCCCGGTCAGACCGGCCCCTGTTGAAGGTTGACGCAGCTCCCGCCCCGCCGAAGCCCGTCTCCCCGCCCAGCACTGCCCCCTTCTGCTCTCAGCACGAAATAAACGCTCTGTGCTGGGGTCCAGGCCTGCGATGCACCGTGACCTTGGGGTGGGTAGGGGAGGCCCGAAGTAGGGGTGTCAGCCCACTCATGGCCACCCCCAGCCCGCCAGGCCTGTCCTCCCCCTCCCGGCTCCCGGGGATGCGCGTGCGCGTGCGCGTGCCTGTGCGCCCGTGTGAGCATGTGGCTTTGCAGGGCCTTGTGGACTGCACAGCTTGGTCCCAGGACAAGGCCCCTCCATCCTCCCCACTCAGCCCTCCGCTGGGCAAATTCACAGACCCCACCTCCGCACCCACCCCCCGCCCCGAGCCCTGGAGCTGCCACTGGGGTGCAGCTGGGGGCCCAGAACACGAGCCGGCCTCGTACCCTGTCATCTGGAGGCCCTGGCCTGGGCGGGGTGCAGACGGTGGGCACGCGGGGACGTGCAGGGACAGCTTCCCCTGGCCTGACCACCACTGGGTGTAGGGGCTCTTCGAGTACCGAGAGCCACAGCCTGGGACCCCAACCCGGCTGCACACACTTGAGGAGCGGCTCACAGCTGCCCGACCCCCGGCAGAGCCAGCTCTCCTGAGTCGCCCCCATCTGGGCCCCACGGAGCTCCAAGAGGAGGGGCGCAGGCCAAGCCCAGGGCCTGAGTGGAGCTCCTCCCATCGCAGATCAAAGCCTATGTAGAGAGGCTTCTTGCTCTGGGCCTGCTCCTCCCTCAGGGCGGTGCTCCCCCACCTGGGCC
The DNA here is from genome assembly GCF_003009895.1 of Hyaena hyaena. Classification (NCBI taxonomy): domain Eukaryota; kingdom Metazoa; phylum Chordata; class Mammalia; order Carnivora; family Hyaenidae; genus Hyaena; species Hyaena hyaena. The sequence goes on along the minus strand of NW_024082328.1, from coordinate 109,944 downwards.
TGCTCCTCCCTCAGGGCAGGGTCAGCAGGAGGGAATGGAAGCAGCCGGACTCTCCGTGACCCTCCAGCATTAACCCCCGGGGAGAGGGGACCGCCAAGCTCACACGAAGCTCCACGTGGTGACAATGGTATTGATGGGCTGCCCGGGGCCTCCCCTGCGCAGGGGGAGGCTGCTCTTGGGAGAACCTTCCAGGCCATATACGGTGGCGGGCTGTCGTCGTGCATGAACCCAGGGCCGAGGCCAGAGTAGCCACACACGTGCCAGCCGGGGAGGCCGCGGGCATCTGGGGCTCCCCCAGCCATAGCCCCCCCCAGGGGGGGCCCTCCCCCTCCCCCGGGCAGGCGCTCCGCCGTCACCCATTGGCAGGAGCCCGAGCATGGCCGGCGGGACCCTGAGGGCACAGAGCCGGGGCCGGGTGGACAGGGAGGGGGCGCAGCCGGGGAGGCGGCCACCCCTGCGCGAGACGGAGGTGCCCTGTTTCCTGGTCTGGAGTGCAGTTTATGACTCTGAGCTACGCAGGACCCCTGGGCACGACTTCTCCGGGTCCTCTGACCTGGCGGCCCTATGAGGGGCAGAGGGAGGAGGGTCCCCATCCCTCAGTGACTGGCAGGGCTCACTCCGCCCTGGGGGGTGTCCCCGACTCCCCCCGGCCCGCTCCCGGCCCCGTCATCTGAGGGCAGGGGTCCCGCCGCTTCTAGGGAGGGGTGCGGCGTGCGTCCCCGCAGGCCCAGGTGGCGTGACGTGGCTCCGCAGGGCCGGCGCGCCGCCTGCCGGCCTGAGTGTTGTGACAGCTGTCCCCCTGGCTGGCTGCCCGGGCGCCCCCTGGGCCCACACGCCCCCGGCAGCTTCTCTCTGAGCCTGCCGAGGGCAGGTGCGCTCTCCGGCCGGCCGGCCCTCCCCGCGGCATGGGCGCCCGGCGTCCGGCCCGGCCCTGGGGCCGCTCGGCGTTGCAGAACCTCTGACAAGCAGAAACCCTATGAAGGGGAAAAGGCTCGGATCCCGGGGCCGAGGACACAGGTGGGGCCAGCTGAGCCCCGGGCGCAGACTCCAGCTGCACCGGGTCCCCAGTCCACTCGGCCCCCTGGGGCAGGCGCTGCCCGCTGTTGCCGGCACCTGAGCCTTCGAGGCAGGAAGGTGTTGGAAGGCCGCCTGCAAGCCCATGCCCGCCTGCCCCCGGCCCCCCGGAAGCCTCCGGAAGCCATTTCTCTCCAGCAAGCCCTTCCTATAGGTCCAGGACTACAGTGGCCACGTGACAAGCAGGGCAGACGTGGGTGAGGAGCACGGATTGTGTCCCTCCCCCCAAGGTGGGCGTCCGGGCTGGGGTGGCCCTGCTCGAGCCTGGCCTGAGCCGTGGCCTTAGTGTTTGAGGGGACACTGTGTCCAGGAACTCACGGGCCCGCGGCGCTCTGTCCCCCAGCGGCCGGGGCCTCTGAGGGCAGGAAGTCGCACGGGAGGACAGGACTGTCGTCTGGGCGGCCGGAGGGACTGGCCTGTTGCAGGGGCGCCCTCCCCGCCCCGGGGGGACCGTTCCAGGGGGAGCGGCCCCCCGGGAGGGAGAGCCAGCAGAGCCCAGGGACCTTGGGGCCCCAGTTCTGCATCTGAGCCTGCTGGGGACTTGAGCACGCGTGGTGCGGACAAGCCAAGGCAGCAGGGCAGGACGGGCGGGGTGAGCCCTGGGACGGAGCGGCGCAGGCTCAGGCCCCTGTGGGTCCGGCCCGGGGCCGAGAGAGGCCAGGGCACCTGCAGGGCCGCGGAGGGCGGGGGGGCCTCATCTGACGACGGGCGCTCTCGCCCCACCTCTTGGACTAAGTAATTTCTTTACGGCATCATTTTCTCTCTTTATGAGCTGGTAAATATTGCTTTGTCGTGGTTGTTTTTTTAATGTTTTATTTATTTTTGAGGCAGAAACAGAGCATGAGTGGGGGAGGGTCAGAGAGAGGGAGACACAGAATCGGAAGCAGCTCCAGGCTCCAAGCTGCCAGCACAGAGCCCGATGCGGGGCTCGAACCCACGAACCGTGAGATCCTGACCTGAGCCGAAGTCGGACGCTCAACCGACTGAGCCCCCCAGGCGCCCCTGTGTTGTTGTTTAAAACCCTCTGTAAGTTTTCACTTCTGTGGCATCCGGCACATTCGCACTGTTGTGCAGCCTTTGTCACCCGGGTCCAGGACTCTCCCTCTTCCTAGACTGGATTCTGTCCCTTTACACACGGCCCCTCCCCCCCCCCAGCCTCCCGCTCTCTGTGTCTGTGACCCCGACTCCCCCAGGACCTCCTGGGAGTGTCCACTCCTACAGAGCGTGTCCCCCTGTGACGGGCTGACCTCACTCAGCACAGGGTCCTCCGGGCCATCCACGTGGTAGCCGGTGTCGGGATTTCCCTCCTGTTTAAGGCTACTGTTCCGTGGTGGCCGGAGCACGTTTGGCTCATCCATTCACCTGTCGGCCCCTTGGGTTTCTTCCACCCACGGCTGTTGCGAATAAGCCGCCATGATCCTGAGTGCTCACATCTCTCTTGAAGACTCTGCTTTCTTAGCCTTTTCACTGTTCTTTGTGAGTTAGCCTGGGGGTTATGAGCTCATCCTTGAGTTACTACGTTGAGTACAGATTCACGTGTTCGCCACCTTCTGGCTGGTGTAATTATTTACCACACTTTGGTTCCATTCACACCCTCTGAGATTTTGTTCCATCTTTGATATGTATTTTAATTCTAAATATATTTTACTCCCCTCAAGACGTATTGAGGGTGACCAAGACCGTGGTCCGAAGGGTCTGCCCGCGTCCAGCCTTTTCTCTGCTCTTCGACCCTCCTAACCACGGTGCTGCCACGCAAACGCTCTCCTTCTGGCTGAAGGGCATCCTTTAGTATTTTTTCCTTGCAGATCTGTTAGCGATGGATTCTCTGGGGTTTCATTTGTCTGAAAAAGCCGTTACTTAGTTTTCATTTCTAAAAGATGAGCTTCTATTTGACACACACTAAAATGGACATGATTTCATTGGACGCTTTGATGGCCTGTGTCAACACAACCCAAAAGAAGCTGCGGAACATTCCATCATCCCAGGAAGCTCCTTGGTGCCCATTTGCAACTGGTCCTCAGCAATCTCAGCCCCGACGACCACAGAACCAACCCCATCTCTGCGGAGGAGGCCGCATGACTTGGAATCGCTCAGTGTGGAGCCTCGATGTCCCTGCAGGCCCAGGGCCGCCCCGCCCCAGGTCACTGTGAGGTCGAGGGACAGCTGTGTTTACTTCGTGACCCCTGTTGTTAAAGCTAACTGAATACTTCTTAAAAGAAAAAGTGGATCAGAGGATTTTTTAAAGAATTCATCATATGTTGTTTTAGAAGACAAACATTTAAGACATGAGGCTAAGGAATGCTAGGTTATTTCAGAAGGAAGTAGAATCAATCCATCAAGAACACATAAGAATTTTCAATTTGTATGCGACTAATAATACGGCCTCAGAATAACCAAAGCAAAAAACAGGACCACAGGAGAGAGACAAACCTGCCGTTGATGAAGGGGAACTTCATATACTTCCCTCAGGAAACAACCGTCCCGCTGGGAACGTGAGAGCAGAGGGGGGCGGGGGACAGAGGCCCAGCTGCAGCGCAAGGGTGAAGGGGCATCACCAAGGAGAGGGCTTGGGAGCCGGGTAGGGGGGACAGGGCATCCCCAGGTGCCTCAGGGATGGGGGCCTTGCGGAGGGAAGACCAGGCAGGGCTTGTCCCGGAGTACTGGCCCAGACCGGGGTGGCTGTGGGACCTACTAGGGCTGCTGGCCCGATCCGGCAACTGGCCCCCACTTGGGATCCCGTGATGGCTGGGAGAGCCGTCGTCCTGCCCAGGAAGCCCTGTCACCATCTGGGCCTGCTGGGTCTGGGAGCAGCCCCTGGGGGCTTCCAGCGCTGACCCTGCGGGCTTCCTGGAGGACGAAGGGAGGGGAGCAGGTGGGCTGGCATAGTCCGTGCACCGGGAGGGGGTCTGAGTGGGCAGCCTGGGGCCTGTGGGTGCGGAGCTGGCTGGAGCCCACCACACCCCAGTCCTGCCCTGTACCCCTCTGTCTAATTTCTGAGGCCTCATGCCCACTCTGGGCCCTGGGGAAGCATCTTTTCCCAGCGACCCCCACACGGTGGGTAACCTGGGTCTGGTTCCCGATTCCCCAAACCACCCCACGCCTCCCCCACCCATGCGCCCGAGCACACATGCACGCACTCACACACACACACACACACACACACAGTGAGGACCCAGGGACCTTATGGAGGACAGTGGCCCAGACTGAGGATCATGCACGTTGCCGGGGAGCACCCCGCTCCACGTGTGGCCAGAGGATGATGGGGAAGGGGTCTTGGGAAGGAGCCCCTTTGTTCATCCCAGGGTGTGGGGAGGACTAAGAGCTGCTTGGGGTGTCCTGAGGCCCCTCCACTGGGAAGAGAGAGGGGGTGAGGCTTGTGCGTGGGGTGCTCTGGGAAAGGGCAGGTTCCCAGGAACGGGGCTGGGCTAGACCTCCCACGCTGAGCTGCCCCCCCCGCCACAGGGCCCCCTACCATGGTCAGGCAGAGGGGCTGCAGGGGTCAGGCCCTGGCATGGAGGGAGGACTCCGTGCTGGCAGGCCAAGCTCCCCGGTCCCCCCGCATGTGAGCTGACTGGTCCTTGGGAGCTGGGGGAAGGGACAGACCCTGGGAGCGTGAGGAGCCTCACCAGGAATCTTGTAGGCTGGGCCTCCGCGCCCCAGCTCCCCAGAGAACCCCAGAGTGACCTCACCCTTTCCTGCTTCGCTGCCGGGCTCACTGGGGAAGGCTTTTGGACCCTGGGTGCCCGTGGCTAAAGCTCCATGTGCCCTGTCCCAGGGCCCGAGGTCAGCGTGTCCAGCATCACCCACTACCCGCGGTCTACCAGGAGTCAAGGGGCTCAGCCAGGGGCTGCCTCTGGTGTCCTCCTGGCAGACTGGAAACGAGGGCGGGCTCGAGAGGTGGGGCTCAGGGAGGGAGGTGGCGGGTTTCTGTAGCCTTGGGACGAGTCTGGGCACAGACAGGCCAGGGCACCAGACCCGAGGACCATAATGGGGTCTGAGCACCCACCTCCCTCCCCTGGTGAGGAGCCTAAGGTTCCCAGGCTGTTGGGGGGACATAGAAACATGACCTCTGCTGTGCGCATGCACACACACACACATGGACGGGGTGCACACAAATACACACGGCCGCACACATGGACAGGATGCACACACAGGCACACACACGGACAGGGTGCACACACAGGCGCACACACACATACACACGGACAGGGTGCACACACAGGCGCACACACATACACACGGGCAGGATGCACACACAGGCACACACACGGACAGGGTGCACACACAGGCGCACACACAGGCGTGCACACGCAGGTATAGGCTCCATTGTGCTTGTTCTGAAACACACTGTGTCTTTCGTGTCTCTGGCATCAGGCAGGAACGCGCTGGCAGAAATGCTATTTTGTTTTGAAGGAAATTTTTTTATTTCCTGGGCTTGTGCGGATGAACTGGAGGTTGGGTTTTTTCCACCCTGTCAGCTGCTGGCACTCGGGGACCCTGGACAGCAGATGTCCCGGGAGCATCCGTGCACTTCGGCGGGGTCCCCTGGCTCCGTCCCAGCCGGAGAGGGGGAGAGGGTGTGAGGGGGGGTGGGCGCAGGCTGCTCCTGGGGCTGGTGGCCCGGAAGCTGGTGGAGGCCTGGACTGTCCCTAGGAACAGACTCCACTCTTGGGGCTGGGGGAGGGGGCAGCCCCGCACATACCCTTCCCCTGCGTCTCTGGGGCCTGTTTCAGGCCTCGCCTCCCAGAAGGCCCCGGGGCCCACTGCACCTGGTGAATGGCATCCACGGCCCCCTGGGCCCCGTGGGCCCCACCTGGCCCTTCAGGTGCAGGGAGCTGCCCTGCCCTAGAGCCGCCTTCGGATGGTCAAGTTCACTTCCACTCAGGGCTGTGGCTGAGCTGGAGGGAGGGGTGGAGAGGGCCCGGGATGGGGTGTGGGCAGCGTGGGCACAGGGGTGGGTAGGGAGGGTGCTGGTTTTGCAGATGAACATGATCAGGGCCCTGGCCCCCGGCAGACCTGCTTGTCTCGGGGGCGGGGCGGGGCACAGCGAGGCCGGGACACCCCTCCCCGACCTGGGTAGAGGGTGGGGATCGGCCGCCCGAGGTTCTGAGCCTGGGAGAAGGGAGGGAAGGACCGCTCCCCACAGCCCTGCCGCCCTGTCTTGGCAGAGGCGGGGGTCTCCCTCCACCTAGGCTCGGAGAGGCTCCAGCCCCCACCGGGGCCGCCACCGCCCCCACACGGAGCCCGCGGCCCGAAGCCACCGTCCGCGTTCAGCTCATAAGTGCCGGGAGGACGTCATGGGCTTCCCGCCCGCCTTCCCACGGGGGCTCCCGCCCGGCAGCGCTGACGATGCCGCAGGGGTCGGAGGCGGGGGAGGCTGCCCTGGGTCTGGGCAGGCCGGCTTTGCCCCCGCCGCACCCGGGGCGCCCACACCGCCCCCTCCCAGATCGTCCCAGCCAGACGGCCCACCGGCCAGGGCCCCTACCAAGCACAGCCCTCCCTGACGCTGAGGCCCAGGGGCCCCTGGGACCGAGGAACAGCTGTGGCTGAGCTGGACGGAGACCCTGCCTCGCTGTCAGCCATGCAAACCCACCAGGCGTAGGGGCCCAGGGCCAGCCTGGGCAGCGCGGCCCCTGTCCCTGCTCACCTCCCAGCCCATCCCGACCCCTCTTCTGGGGCTGAGCCCCCCCGCCCCCCCACGGCCAGGCGAGGTCCCGGGCACGGCTGTCCTGGTGGCCCTGAGACAGCTGGGCTCTGTGACCGGCGTTCCGAGCCCGGAGAGGGCGAGCCTCTGTCCCGGAGTGCGCGCAGCCCAGGTCCTGCCCGTCGGGAAGCCCCTTCCAGGCCAAGGCTTCCGAGACCTCCCTTGACCTCTGACCCCATGGCTCTGTGACCCCAGGCGCCCCCCCTCCCGTGCAGCCACAGCCCTCACCGCCCCCTCCCTACCTCCCACTCCCCTCGGGCTCTTCCTCAGACAGGAGACAGGGCACTCGCTGCCTCCTAACCCCCGGCCCCCCAGACCCACCGCCTGTCCCTCTTTCCCTGGGGGGGGGGGGCAGTGTCCCATCTCTTTACTACAGAGCAGGCCCTGCCTGGGTCTCCTGGGCCCACTCCTGTCTCCAGGGTGCCCTCCATGACTGCTGCTCACAGTCCCAGGCCCACCTCAGCCCAGTGTGGGAGCCCAGCCGGCCCCCGGAGGGAGGGGTCTGCGCGGCCCAGCCAGAGGCCAGGGGAAGACAGTGGAAGAGGGTGACTTTCAGGCTCCAGAGCCAGTGGCTGCCAGACTGGATGGGTCCTTTCCCTCCAGAGAGACTGTTCCCAGTGCCCATCAAGGCCTCGTTGTGGCCTGTCCCCTGAGGCCACATCTGTCCCCATACTCCTCCCCCATCAGAAATAAACACTTGGTGCCAGGAAGAGCCGGCATGACCGCCAGATGACCCGTGGGGGGGAGGGGGTGCAGGCCAGGCCGTGGTGGCTCCCAGAGCTCCCAGGTCCTGACCAGGCCGGAGCGGGGCGTCCTCTCCAGCGCCTGTCCTCACTTGACCCCCGGGGGCCTCCGCCCTGAAGACCAGGCACTGTGCTGGGCTCTCGGGACCCCCAGAGCCGGCCTCACACACGGCCCACCCCCGATGGCGTGTATAGGAGGCCAGCCAAGGGCCTGGGGTGCCGGGACGTGCCCAGGCCCACAGGGCCCAGAGCCCCTCCCCCAGGCCCCAAGTGCCCAGCCTGGGGCCGGCCCTGCTCAGAGCTGTGGCCCCCTTGAAGTCACCCCAGGCCCCAGGGAAAGGCAGGAGCGCCCACCTCGGGGGCAGGTTTAGGCCCAGGACCAAGCACCAAGGCCTAGGCCTCAGTGGGAGACTCTCTGGGATCAGGAGGTCCTGTAGATGCCTGGGCCAGCCTGACATGGCCAGGCCACAGAGGCAAGGAAACTTCCAGAATCGGGAAACTCCACAGGGGCCCTGGATGAGCAAGCCTCCCGGACAGAACTGTCCTCTGGCTTCCAGGTCTTTGAGGAGAGGGATACCTGGGCTAGCGGGTGGTGACCTGGGGAGCCCATCTGTTGAGGCCCCCCTGCTGCATGGGGCACATGAGCCCCAAGACCTCCCACCCAGCCCTCGAGCAGGTGAGGGGTATCCTTTACCACACCCCCCCGCACTGCCTGGCGGGTCTCTGGAGGCCATCTGCCCCGGTCACCCCGACGCTGACTGTCACAGCTACGGGGCGCGGTGGGCTTACAGGAGCATGGTGGGGGCAGGCTGCCCTCCCTCTGCCCTTCCAGAAGCGGCCAGCCAGCCCCCAGCTCCTGCTGGCCGGAGTGTTCTCAGGTTACCAGGAGGGCTCAGCCTCGCCCACGTTCCCCCCTGGAGGGCTGCTCTTGGATGCAGGGAAGCCCCTGGGACCCGGGGTGTTCCCGCAAGGGGGCCTCTCTGATTTCTGCCCAGACCGGGCCAGACACTGTCCCCCCGGTCCCCTGCGCCCCTCCTGTGTCTGTCCTCTCTGCTTCGGCTCTGCCTCTGTTGACCCCTGGCCAGCTGGAGCCCTGGCGCCTGGGCTGGTCTCAGGGCCTGGGCGGGGGAGGGGTGTGGAGAATTTCCACACGTGCAGGTCTGCGCTGGCTGCACCTGCAGCGTCACTCTGCAGACCCAGCACCCCACTCCTTCTGTGGGTCCCAGTGCCCATCAGGGTCATTAACCTTGCTGCCCCCCCACTCCCTGATTCGGGGCTGGCCGGCCCGGCTGCCTCGAGCCTTCTTTCCCAGTGTGGCGCTGGAGACAGGGCTGACCCAAGAGCCTGGGTCAGGGGCAGGGAAAGGGGATAAGGCCTTTGAAGATTTTCCAGAATATTCTGCCTAGCAGCTTCTTGTGACTCAGGGCCTCTTCCTGATTTAAAATTCTTTGGGGATCCACCAGCCAGTCTCCTCAACACCTTCCATGGGAGGAGCTTGGGGCAGGGTAAGCTGCTAGGAGGCAGCTCTGGAGGGCAGGGGGCAGGGCCCGAGGGGCTGCCTCTGCCCACCCACTCAGGGTCCCCTCAAAGCCCCTTCCCACAGGCTGGGGGGAGCTGATTGCCAGGTCGAAGGTGGGTAGGGTCCACAAGGTCCCTATCTGAGGCCAGAGGCAGGGCAATGGCCTCGATGACCTCTCAAGGCTGAGGCCGACGCCTGGCATCCCTGCCGACCCCAGCCCTCCGCAGGCAGGTGGCCGTCCTAGACTCTGCCTGGGCCCCAGCCTCATGGGTGGTGCGTGTGCCCTGGCTGGTCTCTGCCCATGGAGCCCCAGAAGGCGCTGCGTCCAGAGCTGTCTGCGTGCTGCGGAGGGCCTGACCTGAGGTGGGGGGGCTCCCAGGTCAGCCTCTGGGGGTCTCTCCCCGCACCAGGTCCTGGCGTGGGGCTCCTGAGAGACCCTCGTCTGCCCCGCAGGCTGAGAGCAAAGCCCTGCCCTCGCGGGTCAGGAGCACGCACTGCCAGCCTCCCCACGCCATCCCTCTGCGAGCCATGAGCAGCGCCTGGTCTGCCCAGCCGGGCATTTCTGCTGCTGTCAGCGGTGCCAGGAGGGGCCTCGCCAGCCCCAGCATCCAGCAAGTTCGCACCCCCATCCCCCATCCCCGCATCAGCTGAGCGGGGCCTCTGGAGGGTTGCTGACCACACAGGGCCCAGCTCAGAGCAGAGAGTGCAGGGGGAGTCCCGTGACTGCAGTGGGGGGGGCGGAGGCCAGGAGGGACAGAGGGGGGGGTCTCCTGGATGCCAACCCCCCCCCGCCTCCCCAGGCCTCCATCATGCACCATCCGGGGGGCGGGGGTGGGGAAAGGGACCAACATCTTACAAGTAGCTCAGCAGGACGCGTGGCAACGGCCAGACCCCACTGGACCCGGCAAAGGTGAATCAGCTCTCAGGGGGCCTCCTCCCCTACCTGCCGGACCACCTACCTACTGGGCCCCGGAATTGTGCCCCAGGCCCCAGCCTCCCACCAGACCCCACCTGTCAGGGTCCCCTTCCGGAAGGGCTAGGTAAGGGCCTGGAGAGAGGGCTCGGAGCGGGGGGAGGGAGGGCCCAGGGCCCCGGGCTCAGCCCAGCTCTGCCCACAGGCCGCCAGAAGCTCCCCCGTCTGCCACAGACGGGCTCCCGGAAGCAGATCTGTCCCAAGGGCTGGGAGGCCCACACCCCCCAACTCCCTGTGAGCTGGGAGCATCCTCACTCCCTCTGCACAGATAGGGAAACTGAGGCTCAGAGAGGCCAGCCGCCAGCCACACCAGAGTCACTCTGGTCGCGGGGAGCTGCTCCTTCAGCCGCCAGCGTGGCTGCCCCAGCAGGAGCTGGCGGGGTCCTCTGGGCCCAGCAGGGTCCGGACGGCAGGGCGCAGGCTGGGAGACCAGGGCACGCGGGCCGGTCACTACAGGTGGGAGGTGCCACGGGGACTTGGGGAAGGGGCCACGGACCTCCCACCACCCAACCCTGGGCGTGTCTGGCTCTGACCTCTGGGTAGACCTGCTACCGGGGCGCTTGGGGAGGGGACACAGAGAAGGGCAGGTGTGGGGCGCTCGGCTCTGGGGGCTGGGCGGGGTGGAGAGGGGCCTGAGGGTGAGTCCAGGCGCTGGGGAGTCCCTGGCACAGAGTAGGATGTCACCCAGGAGAGGGTGCCACGCCTGGGGGAGGCTATGCCGGGAAGGCCTCCCGAGAGGGGAGGGTCTGAGCAGGGGGGCCTCTTTCGACCACGGGCTGGGCCGGGGGCATGAGACTCATGGCCCCTCCGGCTGCAGCCCCGGCCCCCATCCTGCCTGGCTGCTCACCCCTCACCTCGCCCACCGCCCTCTCTGGGTCGCAGAGCATGAGCTCAGTGTGCTGCTCACCGGTGCAGCTTGCGCATGGCAGCGGGGCCTCCGGAAGGGGCGCACACAGCCCACCCCACACACAGGCGAGCCTCTCTGGGTAGCAGCCTGTGCTGGGGGGCAGGGGCCCTGCCCCCTGGAGGGGCCCCGACGCCACGGAGGGCGCACAGACCGCCGATTTTCCATAGTGCTCTTCCAGCTTCCAGCAAGCCGGGCCCTGGACACCCTTCTAGGAGTCCATACCCCACCGCTGACCCAAGATGAGAGCCGCCATCCCTGCCCCGACCCAGGGCCCTCCCCCAGGTCAGGCCTCCTGCCCCACAATGTCTATGGAAAGCCACCTGGGCCACAGGGGGACCAAGGGCCAGTTCCCGCCCCTCCGGGCCTCTGGTCCCCAGCCACGAGCACGTCATCCCTTGCCCCGCCGGTCTTCACTGGGGAGAAGGGACGTGGGGGCTACCTGGCCTTCTGTCCCCCACCAGGGAAACGGGGGAGGAGGGACAGTCCCCAGCGCTGGGCCTGGGGGCCTACAGGAGCCACTCTGTCCTCGGGAGGAACTTGTCCCGCCAGGATCCGTCAGACCCCCTGGGGATCCAGCTGCAAGTGTCCCTCCTGGAAGCTTAGCCCAGATGACAGCCGTTGAGGCCCACATGTCCGGGGTCCTGGTGTCCTGGGTCACCTAACCGCCTCGCCCTGGGGGATGCTCACCCCTGGCAGAGGGGTTCCTCTCCAGGGGTGGCCTGGCCTGGAAAGCAACCTCTAGCCCAGCCACTCAGAGAGTCACAGGCCCCCCTCAGGCCAAGGGGTGTTCAGCCGATGAACGGGGAGGAGACCTGGTGCCCATACGGGGTGCAGCCTGTGTCCCCCAGGCCTTCCCGCCACGTTCCTCTCCCGGCCCCTGTCCCAGCCTGAAAGGAGCTCCCAGATCTATTCCTGGGCCAGTGCAGTGTCCTGGGGGTCAGCCCCCCCAACTGCTGCCTGTTCCAAGAGACTGTCATCCCACAGCCTAGTACACAGGCGGCACCTTGGGGTCTGGGGCTGACAGGAGGCCAGGGTTGAAGGGTGGGGGTCTCAGGGCTGCCTCCGCCCCTTCCCCTGCACTGCCGTCCCCCTTCCCTGCACCGCCATCCCCCTCCCCTGCATTCCCGCCCCCCTCCCCTGCACCGCCATCCCTCTCCCCTGCACCACCACCCCCTCCCCTGCACTCCCGCCCCCCCTCCCCTGCATCGCCATCCCCCTCCCCCGCACCACCACCCCCTCCCCTGCACTGCTGCCCCCTTTCTCTGCACCAGCACCCCCTCCCTGCACCGCTGCCAGTCACCCTCTTAGGTGTCTGCTGTCTCTCACCGCCTCACCCCCTCACATTTGCCTCTGCCCAGGAAGACAACGCCCACCACCACCCCCCCCCCCCCCGCCAGCCCCAGCCCCAGTGAAAAAGCAGGAGCCCCTCCCCATGGCACTGCTCACCCTGCTGCTCTCCCAGGCTGCCCTGATGATGGAGCTCCACGGCACCCCCTAAATAAGACCGTCTGCTCCTCCACCCCTGGCCACGGGGGAGGGGGTACAGAGGGCAGCACATGCCAACCTCACACCCCTGGCCTGCATATCAGGGCCGCAGAGCAAAGGCGCAGAGGGAGGAGGCAGGCTCCAGACCTGCGGGCGGCCCAGCCCCTCCCGCAGAACGGCCACACCTGTCTTCACCTGGCAGGTGAGATCCGGGCCTCATCCCCACCAGTCCCGCCAGGACACGCTCAGCCACCTGCAGCGGCCCACGGCAAGGGCTAGCCTGGGCCAGGAAGCCCGACGCCCTGACCTTGCCAGGACCCCTGGACCTGGTACCCACCCTCCTGCCGTCACAAGGCAGGCGGCAGTACCCACGCTGGACCCACTTAGGGAGCTGACCCGACCCCGTGCCTCCCCCTTGATCGCTTCTGAACAGCCTCCAGGCCACTCCAAGCCAGAGGCCAGGACTGCCAAGAATCCAGCTTCTGGGTAGAAACCCTGGGACAGGAGCCTGCACCCCCTAACGGGCTGGGTCTGTGTCTGCAGATGATGGGCTCCTGCCCCCCACTGCCCACAGCGACGGCCCCTCCGCGTCTGCACCACTCTCAGGACACTCCCCTGCTTCGTCTTCTCTCCCAGGCTCCTCGCCTCCCCCCGGACACTCACGCCCAACCGCCCACAGCTGCTCAGCGCTGACACCCACTCGGCCCTGAGCTGAGACCCTGCTGGCCTGGGATGACCTCAGGACGAAACAGGTGACACATGTGAGTTCTGAGCCCGGCCCAGGACTCAGAGGCAGCCCGTCAGCCTGGGGAAGCCTCCGAAGGACGCAGTCCTCTGGAAGGTGGGGACCCTTGAGTCCCATGCTGGCGGGGACACAGGCCCGAGTCTGTGCAGGGAGCCGCTGGAGCACACTGGTGGGCGGGACCAGACATGAAGGGGGCCCCAGGCTGAGAAGGGCACCCACGGGGCCACAAGCAGCTGTGCCCGCACACCCTTGAAGGGCAGATCGTGTTACTTTACCTGGGCCCGTTCCCCGTCAGCACCCAGCCCACCAGGCCTTTCAGGGCCAAACTCATACAGTGTGAACAGCGTCCCCTCCCAGGGTCCCTGAGCTTGGAGAAGGAGACGGAAGGGCTTGTGAGAGGGGCTCCAGGCCCCGGGGCAGAAGGGACCAGAGGCCCTGGGCACGTGCCCCACCCCCATCCAGGCTGCGGACCCAGGGAGGACCAAGCTTGCAGGAGCCTCTGCCTGCCTCCCCCACCCGCAGCCCCAGGTGGCGGGGCCCAGGCGGGTCCTGGTCAGAGCCTCTTACATAAGCAGCCGGGCGGGGGGCAGCTGGGCTCGGCTCTGTCCTCCCCCAGCATCACGAGCCTGCAGTGGGCTGTCCCTGGGCCCTGGGTGGAGGCCAAGCCAGGCCCATAAATAGGGGTCTCTCCAGTGGCCTCGGCTCCTCCGCTGGCTCCGTCCCTCTGGCCGCACCGCTGGCACCGCGGCCGGCGGCTGCCCCTCCCCAGGACCATGGCCGCTGTGCACACGCTGTGGGTGGCGCTGCTCCTGCTGGGGGCCCTGCAGACGCGGGCCGGGGCCCAGGCCTCCCTGCAGCCCGACTTCCAACAGGACAAGGTGAGGGGCTGCCCCGCCCAGGCCCCGATGCGCACCCGGCGCTGCGAGGGGAAGGGGGCGCTCTGGGGGCCGAGCTGTCACCCTGGGAAAAGGGGAGCTGAGCCGCAGGAGGGGGCCCAGCGGGAGACACCCGCCCCCCCCCCCCCCC
>NW_024082328.1:71900-95399 GCF_003009895.1 Hyaena hyaena | reverse complement strand
GGGGGGGGGGGGGGGGGGGGGGGGGGGGGGGCGTGACGGGCCTCCGGGGGCGCGGCCGGGGCGGGGCGCGGCTGGAGACGGGAGGGGAGGGGCAGGGGTCCTGAAGGGGGCCGGCCAACCCAGGCGGGGTCCGTTCGCCGCAGTTTCTGGGGCGCTGGTTCACCTCGGGCCTCGCCTCCAACTCGAGCTGGTTCCGGGAGAAGAAGAACGCGCTGTCCATGTGCATATCAGTGGTGGCCCCCGCCGCGGAGGGAGGCCTCAACCTCACCACCACCTTCCTCAGGTGGGCGGGCAGGGCGCGCTGCTGGGGTCGAGCTCCCCACCACGGCCCGGGTCTAGGGACAGCCTCTGGCCTGGCCCCTGACCCCTCGGTGACCTGCCCGCAGGAAAGACCAGTGTGAGACCCGCACCCTGCTGCTGCGGCCGGCGGAAACCCCAGGCTGCTACAGCTACACGAGTCCCCGTGAGTGGGGCCCCCGCTAGGGACCCCTGGGTCCAGCCCTGGGCCACACCTGGTGGCAGTGACTCTGGGCAGCCTGCCTGCCCCAACAGTGCACAGAGTGGGCCCCCTCCATTGGGGTCAGCTAGTCTGAGGTCTGGCCCGGATCAGCCTCAGGCCCAGGTGTGGGGGACCAGGAACGCCCTCTCCAGGGCACTGGATCCTCTTTGGAGCTGACCGCCAGGCCCCTCCCTGCCCGCCGGCATGATGGAGACCCCCCAGATCTTTGCTGCGGTCTCTGCTCTGCTGGCCAGGTGGAACACAGGGGGGCAGCCCCCAGCCCCCCAACTCTCCACAGTTCTGCACCCCAGAACCAGGGCCAGGGGCCTCTTCATTCCCTCCCCCCACCATCTACCCCGTTCCTTGGGGAGGCCTTCCTACTGGAAAGTTTCTCCCCGGTTCTGACCCGTTCTGGCCCAAGGGGTTTGTGGCTGCACCACGAGCCCCTAATTTTCTGATCCTGTGTGTGTTGAGCCCCCGGGACTTCGGGTTTGAATGCACTGGACCCTGCAGGATTCAGGGGCCGTGTAGGCAGGAGGCTGGGGGCTGGCTGCCCGTCCCAGTGGGGGAAGGGATCGTCCCTGCTCCCTCCCACAGCCAGCCCCACGCAGAGGCAGGCCAGAGGCTGGGGGACAGGGTCCCCGATTGGGATTCTCTCCTGGATTCCCAGACTGGGGCAGCACCCACGACGTGTGGGTGGTGGCGACCGACTATGAGGAGTATGCACTTCTCTACACCGCGGGCACCAAAGGCCCTGGCCAGGACTTCCATATGGCCACTCTCTACAGTACGTACCCCACCGGGGACCCGCGCAACCACAGATGGGAGTCTCAAGGGGGGGTCCCCAAGCTTCAGAAGTGGGGGCAGCAGAGACCTCCCCCGACTGAGACCAGTGGCTTCTCCTTCCTGCCCCAGGCCGCACCCAGACCCCAAGGGCCGAGGTAAAGGAGAAATTCACCACCTTTGCCAAGACCCAGGGCTTCACAGAGGATACCATTGTCTTCCTGCCGAAGGCCGGTGAGGGGGGCTGCTAATCTCTCGGGGAGGGGATTAAGGTCAGATTTGAGGCAGACAGGTCTCCTGATTCGAGGGAGGCTGAGGGGTGGAGTTCATCCGGCCAGGCCGCCCACTGACCGGCACACTGTGGCCTCCCGAGTGGGGGCAGCCTGTCCACACCCCCCCCCCGCCGTGACCTTGGCCTGCAGCCCTGGCCCCGGCACAGGAAGGTACTCCTTCTCCAGGAACACACTCCCTCCCCCAGTTTCACCAAGCAGCCAAAGTGTTCTAGGCCCCTGGTGGGCCCTCAGGACACAGGGGTCCCCAGCCTGGTGGGACATGGGCGGGCTGGGGTGCCCGTGGACGGCCCAGGTGCTGTGGGAACACGGGGCACGGGGGGGACCAGCCACACTGGGGCGTAGTGCCCACAGCCCCCTGAGGGAGAGGCCTGCTCTGGGCCCAGGCAGTGACAGAACCCCCTCTTTGTCTGGAGGAGGGGACTGATGGGGTGTGATGGACTCAGCGATTTTGGGGGGGCTCAACTCAGACAGCTCTCCAGGGCCGCAGGGAGGGGGCTGGCGGCCAGGTGGGAAAAGCGGCCGGGGCCTAGGGTGCTGACCACGGCCCCCGGGTTCCTTCTTGGCAGATAAGTGCGTGGAGGAGCACAACTAGGTGAGTGGGGTGTTGCAGGGGTGCTGCAGGGGTGCTGCAGGGGTGGGGGCAGGGGTGCTGCAGGGGTGGGGGCAGGGGTGGGCTGTGGGCTGGCTTCAGCTGGTGACCCCACTCACACCTGACGCCCCCAGGGTGGTCCTGGGGCTGCCCAAGGGGGAGGGGCTTCCACGGGAGTTCCTGGGAGACTCCCAGGGGTAAAGAGGAGCTGGAAGGAATCTGGGGACCCCGGGGGTGGGAGAGGCCGTGTTTCCTGCCACACCCCCTGATCCCGCTCTCTCTGCCAGGTGACCCCAGCGCCCAGGACCTGGCCCTCTTGCTCTGCTCTGCTCTTCCTCCTGGATCCCCACGACCCCAGCCCTGCCTCCACCCTGCCCCCACCCCTGCCCCCTCTGGCTCTATCCTGGCTCAGAATAAACTCCAGAAGCAAGTCAGCAATCTGAACTGTGTGTCCTGCAGTCCCGTGGCCCCGGCCTGGCTCTGCCCAGCGCCCTGGGGACCTGGCCGCACCCCACTCACTTTGGGCCTCAGTCTTCTCTTCCTGTCTGTAAAAGCTCGCACTCTGGGCAAGGGCCCACTAGTGTGCAGCCCTGGTGGGGGGGCCGGAAGTCAGGACGCTAGGGAGAAGTGCCGTCACGTCCCCCGCCCGACGCACCCGGGCTCTGACCCCACCACGGCCTCTCCGGCTGGTGCCCAGTCACCTCCTAGCCCCCAGGCACGTGCCCGCGGCCCGCCCCCCACCCCGAGTCCGGAGAGGCTTGAGGCCGAGGGGAGCTTTGTACCTGATGGGTTTTTGAAGTGTGGGATTAACATGCTGGTAGAGACCAGCGTGATCAGAGGACAAAGCGCCCTTGCCCCCCGCCCCCCTGGGAGGGACTGCTGACCACAGGACACCCTCACTTCCTCTCTGGCCACTGCAGCGCCTCTCCACCCCCCATCCTCTGGCCTGGGCGTGGAGGGTACACAGCCCTGCCCCTTCACAGACCCCCGGCACCAAAGCCAGCGCTGGGCCTCCGAGCACGGGTCTCCCTGCCCAGCCCCAGCCCCCGCTCCTGCTGTCGGCCACGCCTCAGGCCCTGCCCGGAGCCCTCCTGGCCCATGGGGGGCAGTACCCACTGCAGCCTGCCCACCAGCCCCCCTGCCCCGGGCAAACCTCGGCCGGGCCCCACAGAGGCACCGAGGGCCGTGAGGCTCAGCCGTGATGCAGAGCTTCTTGGCAGCCTTCCCGGAGGAAGGGGACGGGGGGGGTGTGTGAGAGCTGGGGGCAGACGCCCACAGAAAGCCTGCCAGAACTTCTCCTCCCCCTGCATCCAAGTACCTGCTGCCCCCCCCCCAGCAGGAAACACCACGGGGGTGGGCGGGGCTGGGCGGGGGCAGCTGGGCCAGGGTGCCGCGGGGCACAACCCTATCCGAGCCTATCTCGTGGGCTTGGTCCCAGGCCAGCGGGCCAGCCACCCCAGGGCATCTGGGGGTCATAAATGCTGGGCGGGAGAAGCCACCCCAGCTTTCCCGCGAGGGACGTCCTCCAAGATGCTGCAGGCGCCGCCGACCTCCTCCATCCTCGTCCTGCTGCTCGCGGTGGCCCTCGGCCAGGCCCAGGTCCCCGTCCAGGCCAACTTCGATGCCAGCCAGGTGGGCCCTGGCTCCCCCTCCTCCTCTTGGACGACCTCCCTGCTCTGCTTCCCCATGGGGGGGGGGCTGCATTATCCCCAGAGAGGCTGGAGGGCCAGGGGAGGCCCTGCAGGTCTCTGGTCCAGGCTCGGCTCAAATCTGGGGGGCAGGGCTGGGCGTGGGCGGGGCTGGCGAGGACAGTGGGCCACTCAGCCTGCCGGTCGGATGGGGAAGAGCTGCGCCCCCTGCGGGGTGAGGGCTGGTACGGATGCAGGGCCTGCGCCCCAGCTCTCCCCGCACCCCGCCCGTAGTTCCAGGGCGCCTGGTACGTGGTCGGCGTGGTGTCAGACGACGAGAACTTCCTGAGCGCCAAGGACGACATGAAGATGCCTGTGGTCTTGGTGACCCCCTTGGCCAATGGTGACCTGGACCTCAAGTTCGGGTACTCTCTGTAAGTGACCCCACAAACCCCACCTCAGTGTGGGCCTTAGACCTGGCCCGTGAGAGCCACTGAGAACAGAGGTGTCCCCAGGGGGGCCCAGCCCGCAGCGGCTGCCTCTGCCTACGGCCCGGCCCTGGAGAACAGCGTCCCCGGGTCTGCGTGTGTGCGTCCGAGGGGCGACCCCACACGTCCTGGGTGTACGTCCTCCGCCCAGTACCTCACATCTGCCCCCCCGTCCCCTGCAGGGCTCGTCACCTCTAAGCGGTGCTGGGAGGGGGCACAGGGGTGCTGGGGCGGCCCCGGCCCCGGCCTGCCCCACGTGGTCAGAGTCCCCAAGCGGTGGCCTTCGGGACACTCAGGATCCTGTGGCTCCTCCTCCCCAGGCCTGACGGCGGGTGCCAGAAGATGGTCATGACCTTCACGAAGGGGGCTGTGCCCGGGCAGTTCAGCAATCCAGGTGAGGCTGGGCAGGGGCAGGGGCTCCTGAGAGGGGCGGGGGGCGGGGCCATGGGCCGAGGCAGCAGGCTCAGCCGCACCCTTGCCCTGCAGCCATGGCTCAGACCGACATCCGGGTGGTGTCCACTGACTACAGTCACTTCGCCGTGGTTTACTTGGAGACGCAGAAGGGGGGCGTCAGGAACGTCTGGCTGCAGCTCTACGGTGGGCGTCCGGGGGGGTCCCAGCTCCCCGTCCCCCCACGAGTCACCAGGCACAGGCCGCTCCTCTGGGAGCCCTGTGCCCAAGGTCGGTCTGGACTGTGGCCCACACACACATTCCAGAGAGTTCTAACTGCATGGCAGGTGGAACCGCTGTGCCCCCGGGTCTCCTGGGGACCCCCGTGTCTGTGGTAGAGGGGTCCGGACCCTCCCCCCGCCTGGTGCCTCCTCCCTGTGCCTCCCTCCCCCTCCCTGCCCTCCACCGCCCTCCTCCCAACCCTGCCCCCTTCCGCTCACAACGCCCCCTGCCCTCAGCCCGCGCCCCGGAACTGTTTCCCGAAGGTGCCCAGAAGATGCAGCAGCTGGCACCGCAAGTGGGCCTGAACCCCAGCCAGGGCGCCCTGCTGCCCAAGTCAGGTGAGTGCTGTCCCCATGCTGGCTCAGGACTGCAGGGGGCAGGAGACCCCAGACTCCAAAGCTCACCCCCCCAGATGTGGGCCCAGCACCAGAGGGCGGGACAGTGCCCTGGCATGTGGCCTCAGGGGGCGGGGGGTCGCAGGCAGGGAGGCTTGACCCTTCAGGGACGGCTGGGGGCCTGCACCCTTGGGGAAGGGGCGACTGGCTGCTTCCTCACGCCCCACTCTCTCCCACAGACCAGTGTGCTGGCGCCTTCTCCTAGGTGAGTGCTTGGGCTGGCCCGGACCCAGTCCCCAGGCATGCGGGCCCCGCGCCCTGCTGACCCAGGGGACCCCTCTTAGCCAGAAGGCTGCACTGTGGGGGTCCTCCTGCCTGGAGCCAGAGGGACAGCAGGCAGCAGCGGGCAGGGACAGAGGGGCCACGGGGCTGGGCCCAGGGAGGGCAGGCGGGGGCAAGAAGAGGGTGCTGGCCCCACGACACCTGCCCCCGTGTTTGCAGGAAGCGTCTGGCCCAGGAGTGCCCGTGGGGGGGCCACGCCGTACGGGCCCTTGGCCCAGGAGCACACTGCTTCTCTACGCCCTCCCCCAGCACAATAAATAATGTCCTAAAGCCCTTGGCTGTGCATTTCTTGACCCTCCACGGTGGTTTCCGGGCACAGGTGGGACCCCTTGCGAGGCCGAGCCGAGCTCTGCAGGGCTGGGCAGGTGCTTGGCCCCAGGAGGAACTTATCCAGACTGATGAGGGTGTCACCAGGGCCTTCCTGCCACTTGCTCCCCCTCCCCAGGCACCAGGGCACCAGGCCTGGGGGCGTCAGTCACTGTTTGCTCAGCAGCCCAGACCCAGGCGGCCGCCCAGAGCTCCCATGACACAGGGGACCTCCTAGGCCTCTGGGGTCCTTCCTTCCACGGCACAGAGCAGGTATCTGGGCCACTCCGTCCCCCACTTCTCCCCTGACCTCCACTCCATCATGTCCGCAGTTCACGCCCCACCCAGAGTCAGAGAAAAGTGGGGGTGCGGGGCGGGGAGGGTCATATGCAACACACTGTCCCGCCTTTGTGTCGAGGTAGGATAATATCGCTGTTCTTTTTTTTTTTTTTTTTTTTAGTTCAGTTACTTATTTTGAGAGAGAGTGCAAGCAGGGGAGGGGCAGAGAGAGGGGAGAGAAGCAGAATCCCAAGCAGGCTCCGCACTGTCAGTGCAGAACCCATCTCCACCCCGATCTCATCGTGAGATCAGGACCTGGGCGGAAACTGAGAGTCCCACCCTTAACCAGCTGAGCCACCCCAGGCACCGCTGGTTGGACATTTTTAATTAAAAACATAGCCCTGTCCTGCCAGATTTGCTGCCTTGATTGGGGCCCTTCTGGGCTGGGAGGTCACTCCCTGGGGGCCCCAGACAGCCCCTCCACACCTGCACTCAGCACCTGGGCACCTGGGCTGCCCCGGCCCACATGCCAACCTCTGTCCCACCTGTGGACACGGTCTTCCCACCCCCTTCCCCGCCCCCAGCCTGACACCAGCCTGGAAGTCAAGCCCTGGGGATGGGGAGGAGTGTGGGTGACGGCCCGGAGAGCCAGCCCTCTCCCACACGCGCGACGTGTGAGCTCACACTCCCACCCTCTCGACACTCGGGAAGGTGCTGTCTGCCCACCTAGGGAGCATCCGCTGAAAGACACTGTCTGAGCTCCAAGTGATAAGTCAGCAGACGGAGGGGTTGTGATCGTCATTGGGCTTCCACGTGGACCGAGAGAAGAAAGGGCGAAGGGTGTCACGGCAGCCACAAGGAGACACGGGGACGCGCTCCCCTGGCAGGTGGTGCCGGAAGCCTGGCCACCAGGCCCCGGGAGCCCTGCCTCGCCCGCTCTTCCCCTCGCAGGTCCCCCGGGAAGGACCGGCGTGGGGGGATGCAGACTGCCCCTCGTGGCCTTATGGACACCTTTTCCGGGGAGGGGGGCTCCCTTCCGGGGTGGGGCAGCCCCGCAGGGCCCCTCAGGGAACCCAGAAGGGCTGGGTCCCGGGCACCCGCATATCCGCCCGGGGCTCACGTCGTCCGGCACCACCCCGCTCAGACCACACGGGGGCAGTCCTCAGCCAGCTCCCGCCCAGAGGCCCTGGAATCCCCCGGGCTGGCTCAGCTCATTCCTCCCTGGGCTCCCAATCGCCCCCAGGGCGTCCCGTCTCCCGGACGGCAAAGGCCAAAATCCTTAGCTGGCCGCAAGGGCCCTCCCTGATCCGCCCTCCTCCGACCCCATCACCTCCCGTCTTTGCTTCTGACCACCCCCGAACAGGCCGGTCCCGTGCAGCCTCAGAGCCGGGCTGCCCCGCCTGGAGGGTCCCTCCCCCAGCTCTGCCTGGCCAGCTGGCCCTGCTCCTCTCAAGTCTTCTCCTCAAATACCAGCCTGTGGGGTCCCTCCTCGGGGCCCCAGCCCGGGCTGCCCTCTGGCCTCGCTAGCCGCTCCTCCTCTGTGCCCCTGCACCTCTGCCCAGCTCTCAGGCTGCAGTCCTGCAAGCCCTGGGGCAAGAGGCTGCCCTTTCCCCCTGTGCCTGCCCCCCATTCCCTCCAGGGCCCCTTCCCTTCCCCGGGTTTGAGGCCCCACCTCCCTGGTGCCCAGATAGTCACAGCACCCACACCCGCATTAAATAAGATTACTAAGATTGCTCCCTGCTTGAGGGCTGAGATGCTGAAGATGGGCTGATAGGTTACATTTTCTAGACCTTTGTGTCATTTTTAAAAACTTAGATCTTTGGTTTTCTTACCACGTTTTGGAACTCCTCGGGTCAGGTCTTGTACCGGCTTCCTGCGGCCGCTACAGCAAACGATCACAGACTTGGTGGCTTAAAACATAACATTTACCTCCTCACGGTTCTGGAGACCCGAAGTCCAAACTGCATTCCCCTGGGCGGAAACCACGGGCGGCAGGGCTGGCTCCCTCCAGAGGGCTCTAGAGTGTTCCCTCTGTGAAACCTCCCTCCGCCCCGCTCTCAGGATGTCTGTGACAGCGTTTGGATCCTCCCGGAAAATCTCCCCCGTCTCAAGATCTGTAACCACGTGGGCAAAACCCCCACACAAGCTGCCACTGACAGTTTCCAGTAGCTTTAGGGCACACTGTTGAGCCTGCCACACTCTCCCTGGAAAATTCTCCCCGGCCCCCAGCACTGTGCCCGGGGGGAAGGAATGTTTAAAGGGGTCCTGGGGGCTGGTGACCCCACACTCACATGGCCACACCTGACCTTCCTCTGCAGGCGGCCCACTCCGGCCGGTCCAGGGGTCCCTGAAGGATGGACTGTGTCGGTGAGAGAGAGTGAGAGAGCCCCGAGAAAGATTCTCCAGGCAGGCATCTCTGCCCTGTCGGTTTTGGTGTCTTTATTTATAGGTCAAACGTTAACATGGCATCAGACACTGGAATTTTTACAATGGATAGTTCTCTGTGATAAAATGCTTTGGAAAATGTAAAGAAACAGGTTTTACAGAAGGATTCTTGCACAACTGCCCCAATTATAGTGCGGTTGAATAACTAAGAAAATAACAGGGTGTTCTTCGTGAAAAACATGTTAACATACACATTTTAATAATGCAAAGATTAAGTCATAGGTTAAGTTGTAGATGTTCGTATCCATCCCCATCACAGCTGCCAGGGGAAGGGAAGGGGCTTGTGGAACGTAGGCCTTAGGGAAGGGGCTGCCACCCATCACCAGTTAGCAAAGTGTACGTGGTACTTATGTTCTGCCCTGATCTGTTCCTTCTCTCTAAGTCAGGCTCTTTGTCTCCAGGCAACACTTAATTGTCCAGTTATATTCCTTATGGCACCAGAGAGCCAATCATACCTTTAAAGAGTTTAGGGGCACCCTGGTGGCTCAGTCGGCTAAGCGTCCAACTTCAGTTCAGGTCATGATCTCATGTCTGTGGGTTCGAGCCCCGCGTCGGGCTCTGTGCTGACTGCCAGCTCAGGGCCTTGAGCCTGTTTCAGAGTCTGTGTCTCCCTCTCTCTCTGACCCTCCCCTGCTCACACTGTCTCTCTTTCAGAAATAAATAAAACGTTTAAAAAAAATTTTTTAAAGAGTTTAGCTCATTTCTAACACATAGAATAGCCTCTTCGAGTGCATGTACCTTTGTGTCTAGCTTTTTGTCTATGATTTCTTGAATAGCTAGGGCATGAGACACATTTTTGGTTAGTTGATTTACATGTTGAGCTGTATGAACCTCTTGGACTAAAGCAACCGTAGAAACATGATTGTACACGTAAAGGTCAATCTTTTCTGAGTGAGGGTTATTAGCCTGTTCACAGCTCAAGGGAAGTATGGAGGGAAACAGGACCTGCCGGAGACACGATGTCTGTTCCCAGAATCACAAAAGAAGAAGTTCCCACAACAGGTTCCTTCACAAGCGCAGTCATCAGACCGGGGCGGGAATAAGGGGACAGGTCCCTCCCGATACTGATCAACAAGGTGCCTTGGGGGTCAGGGCTCAAGCAGAAATAACTGAGTGGGAGTGGATATCGGTCGTCACCTGACGGCAAGAGACGGTGCAAACCCGCCTTAACCTCACCAGGAGCTTTCTCGACTTCTGAGCGCAGGAGATGGCTCCGGGCCCCCTCCAGCGTCCCCGTCGGACACCCAGA
Organism: Hyaena hyaena; assembly: GCF_003009895.1. Classification (NCBI taxonomy): domain Eukaryota; kingdom Metazoa; phylum Chordata; class Mammalia; order Carnivora; family Hyaenidae; genus Hyaena; species Hyaena hyaena. The sequence goes on along the minus strand of NW_024082328.1, from coordinate 85,491 downwards.
CGCACCACGGAGTTCCTACGGCAAAGGAGTGGCCCCGGGCTCCCCCCAACCTGCCTCAGCCCAGCCGCCTTGGGGAAGGCCATGCCCACACTACTCACAGGTAGGGGCACCTGCGATCCCTCCCCCCCTCACCTCACCTCTGCCTGGCCCCACTCTGAGCGCCACCACCCCCTCCTCCGTCAGCTCCGTCCTGAAGAACTCAGCAGCCCTCTGCTACTCTCCGTGCGCCCCCCACCTCCACCCCTGCAGCCACAGCGACTTCTCCTCCTGGCACTCCTCCACCTGCAAATAAATCAGTTGTGCCCCTCCGCACCCCGCCCCTGCTTAAGCCCTCCAGCAGCCCCCCACTCTGCATCCCTTCATTCACAATATCTACTGAATGCAGTGTTTACGCACTGAAGACACTGCAAGTGAAACAGATGTAAAGTCGCTCCCCTACAGACTTCTGGGGGGAGCACGCAGTAAACAGGATGAACAAATGCACTAGTTACCTCCTGCTGATAACAGAGTACCCCCAAATTCCCAGGCTGGACACAACCAGCATGTATTATCCCCCAGGGTCTGAGGGTCAGGATTCTGGTCCCGGGTGATCTGGGTCCTCCGGCCCGACACTTTGCACGAGGCCAAGGTCAAGCCACAGGCCAGGGCTGTGTTCTCCCCAGACGGCGCAGCCAGGACCCCTTCACTAGACCCCCAGGAGGGGGTCTGCATGGCAGCCCGTTCACTAGTTGTTGCCAGGCCTGGTCCTGGGCCACATGTCATGGGAGCGAGTCAAAGAGAAAGAAGGGACAGCCCATCACGCGAGTCCTGGCTGGAAGGAAGTTAGTCCCTGGGACCCGCGCCGGGGCAGAAACGCAGGAGGCGGGGCGGCTGGGTCTGTCTCAGGGGCTGCCAGTTAGTGGCCAGAAGGTACTTTATCTAGTGACAGGTCTGGAAAGCAAACAGAGAGGACCGGAGGTAGTGAGCGGGCTGTCGACACTTCATGTCAGGCGACTGGGGAAGGCCTCCCTGAGGAGCCAGCCTTGACTGAAGACCTGAAGGAAGCACGAGGGTCAGAAGGGGACAGAGGCTCCGAAGGGAGGGCCAGACTGGGCTTGGGCAGCGGAGGGTAACACCAGCACCGCCTGCACACCCAGCATCTGCCCTCCCCGCCGCCGCCGCCGCCCTGTGGCCACCCTGGCCCTCTGGCGAAGCCTTGAGCAGAGCCGTTCGGTGGCCTCGGCGGGCGCCCCGCTGCCCGGGCCCCGCGTCCTGGCGCGCACCACCGTCCCTCGAGTCCCGGGGTCGCAGCTCCAACCGCGCGAGGCGCCCCCCGAGGTTTCCTTTATTGTCTGTCGAAGCCATTAGATTCACAAGCTCCCGCGACCAGAGACCTTGTCCGTTAGGCAAAGTGCTCAAGGCCTGGGGCACCGGGCGGCGCAGGGGGCGGGGAGTGAGCGACGGCCTCCCGCACTGGCCGCCACACTCGACCCACGTTCGCGTCCTGACCTGCTGGCGGTTCGGGGTCCGAAGACCACGTGGGAAGCCTCGGGAAGGGCGACAGCAGGTGCGGGCGGCAGGACGAGGCCGGGGGGCCCAGCAGGGGGCGAAGCGGCGGGGCAGGAAACCCTGGACTCGGCGGCGGCGGGCGCGCAGCGGGAGGAAGGCGCGCGGACCTCCACGGGGACGCGGGGACCGCGCTCAGACCAGGCCCGCGCGTGGGCCCCCCAGGCCCGAGCCCCGCCCCGCCCGCCTCGCCCCGGGCCCCGCCCCGCCCGCCCCACCCAGGGCCCCGCCCCGGGCCCCGCCCCCGGCTCCGGAACCGTCCTCCCGCGCAGGCGCTGTGGGCTCGCAGCCGCGCTCGCCCTGGTGACGTTCCTGCGGGGCCGCGGTGTCATGGTGCCGCCGCCGCCGCTGTCGCCGCCTCTCTGCACGCTGCCGCCGGGCCCTGGGCCCCCGCGCTTCGTGTGCTACTGCGAGGGGGAGGGAAGCGAGGTCGGAGGCTGCGGCGGCTTCAACCTCTAGTGAGTGGCGAGGGGCGGGGCGCTGGGGGCGCCGACAGGTCTGCGGGCCGCTCCGCCTGACAGCCCCTCCCCCCACAGTGTGACGGACGCCGCGGAGCTTTGGAGCACCTGCTTCACGGCGGACGGCCAGGCGGCCCTCGTGGGTAGCGGGGCTCCTGGGCAGGCCTGGAAGCCCCCGGGACGCCACCTTATGGGGCCGAAGGGGGCGGTCTGGGATTCCCCGGTGGGGGTGGGGTGGGGGGCTCTGGACACCCTTCCCCCAGCCTTGTAACTGTAGCCCTAGGATTGGCCCAGGGTCCCGGGTGGCCCAGGCAGCTGTGGGGTGGGTCCAGAGTCTTGGGCAGCTGGTGACCGGACCCTGTGTCCCGCAGAAAGCCCGTTTGGGCCTGGGTGCGGCTGAGGATATCACCCCCCGGTTCAGGTGAGCCCCTCAGCGGGGAAGGAGGGTGGGTGTGGAGCTGGACAGCGCGCTCAGCACCTCTCCTTTTCCAGGGCAGCCTGCGAGCAGCAAGCGGTGACCTTCGCCCTGCAGGAGGGCAGAGCAACCCTAACCCTGTTGGGGGGACCGGGGCCCCTGGACTTTGAGCTCTCCAAGGTGCCGGGCCCAGAGGCAGCCTCCAGGTTGCAGACACTGACACTGAGCCTGGCAGAGCAAGTGTGCACCTTGAAGAGGCAGCTGGCAGGTGGGGTGGGGACTGGGAACCCCGATTCTTCACTAGGGTCCCCCTGCCCGTGCCTCCATTCCTGGCTTTCTTCCCCAGCCCTGCAGGTGACAGCCGCCAAGCCCAAGAAGAGCCCTTGTCTGGCGGGGCCTCAGCTCTTCTTACCAGGTGAGGCCTGTCACCTGGGACCTTGGTGGGGGCTGTGCTCTGGCTCCTTCCACAGCCCATCTTCCCCAGAACCAGAGTCAGGCCCCAGAGACAGGCGGTGCCTGGAGAGGGGGTCGTGGCCCCAGAATCCTGCTGGCTCAGGAGCCCCGTCCCGTCCTGTTTCCCTCAGACCCAGACCCTCAGAGAGGTGGCCCTGGCCTTGGGGTCAGGAGGCGGTGTCCAGGAGAGTCCCTCATCAACCCTGGCTGCAAGAGGTACTCACCCCCTGCCCCTCCCTCCTGGGCCAGGCCCTGGACCCCTGACCCTCCCTCCGTAAAATCACAGCATCTCTTCCTCTTCTCCCTCAGTAAGAAGCCAGCCAGTGGTGTAGACTTTGACAGCCCCTGAAGGCGCAGAACAAAGTGTGACCCCGCCAGGAGTCTGCCCCTGAGGTGGGGACAGCCCCTGAGAGCCCACGGCCCCCACCCGCCTGCCTTGCCTCCAGACAGGAAGCGGCCTTCTCCGCAGACCCCTTCCCCTCGAAATAAATGCTTCCTCAGGTGGAGGAAACGCCACGCTCCGGCTTCTGGGGGCTGGCCGGGGGGAGGGGCCACAGTGTGGAAGCAGATGGGCCCCTCCGCCCTTTGGGGGAGGGGGACCCTCTCTGGGCTCACCCAGCTGCCCCTGCCCGGCCGGTGCAGGAGCCGAGAGGGCCTGGAAGGCAGGTGAGGGCTCCTCAGGCTGGAACTGTGTTGCCGGCGGCTCCGGGCACACTCCTCGCTCTCCCAGACCCACCCCACCCGACAGGCACGGCCCCTGGTGTGCCACACGGGGTGCACAGCAGGTCCTGTGGAAGCTGGAGGGCGGGGCCGCCACGTGGGGCAGGGCTGAGGAATGTGGGCCGGCCCCTCCCACCGGCCTGGCGCCTCTAGGTGCCCAGGTTGGTCCGGTCCCCACCCTCCTTGGCCACCCTGCAGCCCCACCCTGGCCTGACTGGTTTGGGAGCCCAGTCTAGTCCCCGCAGCCCCTGACAGGGTGAGTGGAGCGGAGCCGCCCACTGGGTTCTAGGTGTGGTGGGGACCGAGTGTTCCATGGGGGGTGTTTGTGGGTGGCAGAAGTCGGGGGCCCTCGGGTCCCTCAGATGTCAGGACATGCTGGGGCAGAGATGCGTTTATAGGGCTGTAGAAGAGGGGCAGGGCATGGCGATAGAGGGCGGCGGCGGCGGCGTCTAGCGAGGGCGCACGGCGGTCCGGTAGGCCGCTAGGATCTCAGCGCTGTGTGGACACGTGTACTTGAACTCCTTCACCTGCAGCGCGCTGTCCAGGTAGCGGCGGACGCCGCGCAGCTCGGAGGGTATGGGCGCTCCGCGGAAGTGCGCGCACACCGTCTGCGGGCGAGGGGCGCGCCGCGGTCAGGGCCCTGTGGAGGGCGCGCCCCCCGCCCCGCCCCGGGACTCACGTCCACGGTGTGAACTTGGGCAGAGCGCGCCCCCCGCCCCGCCCCGGGACTCACGTCCACGATGTGCAGCTTGGGCAGCAGCCCGCAGTCAGCCAGCGTGAGCTGGTCGCCGTCCAGGAAGCGGCGGCGCGACTCTCGAAGCTGCGGTTCCCGCACCAGCTCGTGCTCCAGCGGCAAGCGCAGGTAGCGGTCCAGCCGGGTGAGCGCGCGCAGCAGCAGCTGGTACAGGGCTGGGGGAGGAGGCGGCGCGGTGAGGCCCGGCCTGGGCCCGCTCTCCCCCAGCCCCGCCGCCGCCCCCACCCTCCTCACCGTCGTCCTGCGTGGGTACCGGGTTCTTGATGAAGGCGGAGAACCTGTGAAAGACGTCGTTCCCGGCCGTGGCGGACTCCCTGTAGCGGGGCGCCAGGCTGGGGAATCTGCGGGGAAGTAGAGAATCTCTGGTCAGAGCCTCGAGCCGGGCCCTCTCAGCGTCCTTCCCCGGCTCTGTCCTGGGAGCATCCTCCCTGGGGCCCCGTCTTCGCCCCTCCCGCCAGGCCGGGCCCTCACTCGGGAGGCCCCAGCGTCTCCTCCAGAAACTCCTCGATCTGCAGTGTGTCCGTTTTGGCCTCGCCGTCGTGGAGAAGGATGGGCAGCTGCGAGCCGGGAGCGAAGTCCTTAAGCACATCCGGGGACCTGTGGGCGTGAGGCAGGTGGGGAAGCTACTGGTCAGAAGGGCCAGCGACCAGGCGGTGGTCCCGGGGGGGCAAGGGGCTCACCTGCGGGTGTCCACGGTGGTGAGGGTGAAGGGCACGCCCTTGAGGAGCAGGACCATGAAGAGCCGCTGACAAGAAGGGCAGTGTCCCACGCTCTCGCCATCCTCGCTGGCCTGGGGCGTGTGGGGTAGAGGGTGCCAGGAAGAGACAGACCTAAGGATCCTGCCAAAGGGGACCCTGCCTCCCACTGCCGAGAGCCGGGACGATCCAGGGCTCCAGGTGGTGGGTGAGAGCCCTCGGTGTGGTCCCTGGGAGACGGGCATAGGGCTGGGACCCTAGCTCTGGAGTCTGGCCCCTCAAGCCTTATCTTCAAAGCCTGGGCAGAGGCCAGGCTGCTGGTCTCCAGGTCCCACAGGCCGGCCCAGGGTGGGGTGGGCCGAGTGAGCTGTTTTCTGAGTGATTCACCCTGTCGGCCTGGACACTGGGTGCCAGCACACTCACTGTCCCACCCCCCGACAGTGGGGAAGAGGCCAGGGCCTCGCAGCCCTGCGCAGGGGTCCCAGATCTGGGCAGTGATGTGACCATCAACAGGGCTGCCCGGCCCAGCCTCTCCCGCCTCACTGACCTCAAGCTCCACTTGGGCCTTGGCCGCTACCTGCCTGATTGGCGGGTCCCCACCGAGGGGCTCCTCCCCCGGGGAGGGCTTAGCTGGGTCCAGGAGCCCGGGCTGGGGGTCAGCACCCCATGTCCCTGGAGGCGGCGCACTGGGCCCTTCCCCAGCCCTGCTCCCTCTTCGCTCAGCCTCTGTAGGGCTGCCCGAGCCCAGCGCAGAGGACAGGGCGCACATGCTGCCTTGGAGACCCTCCGCCCGCCCTGGAAAGAGCGCCCCGCACGGCACACCCCTCTCCCAGCCCGAAGCACCTTAACAAACAGCTGCAGCTTGGCCGTCTCCGCCATGACGAGGAGCTGCAGTGGCCCTGGCAGGGTGGGGTCTGGAGGGCCCTTTAAGGCTCCAGCGCGCCCCGCCCTCCCAGGCCCAGGGCCCGCCCTGGCAGTCACCTACGCAGGTGGCGGGTGGAGGAGGCTGTCGGGGCCACCGGGGGTGTGACTGTGGGGGCGCTGCATGCTCGGGGCTGGCGGTGCTGGGGACCTGAGGATCCGAGGGTGTGTGTGGGGCGGACGCCGAGAACAATGGCCGGGAGGCAGGGAGAGAAGGGTGCCGGCCCGCGGAGAGGGCAGCCCTGGGTGGGGATCACTCCTGCCATGAGCCCCCCAGCCCTGCGGCGCACACCCCGTTGTCTGTCAGGGGCCCCCGGCTTTCTGGGGTGGGTAGGAGAAATGAGCAGCTTGGCCCCAGCCCCCGTTTCCCTGTCTGCCCACCAGAGCGTTACCAGAGCGTTAAGCCTCCTCCTTGGAAGGGACGCCCGCCACCCCTGTGCTCGTCAGGTGGAGCCCCGCCTCCAGGCCCGCCCACATTCCGGACGTGCTGCCGGCCGGCGCCGGTGGCTCCTCGCGGCCAAGCCCACACCCCTGCCCTTCCCGATTGGCTCCACGCAGGCATCTTTCGTCCTTAACCTTTAAAAAGAAGCACCGAGGGAAGGGTTAGAAGCCACAACCTCCTGACCCATGCTGCTGCCAGCCAGCCCTCGGCTGGAAGGAAAAATCTAGGGGACGTTGTGCACACGACCCCCACCCCCCAGCCTTCTCCGCCCTGGTCAGGGTGGCCCGCGCCCTCTGGGTGGTGGGAAGTCCCAGGTGGTGCCCGCCACTCCAGGGCCCCCTCCCCCAGGGCCTGCAGCCCGCTGGCCCTTTCTGGGACCCCCACACTGTTCAGGATCCCCAGACGCCACCCAGGTGCTGGCCTGACACCGGGGCTGGGCGCTTGGCTCCCCGCCGGGGCCTGGCTTCGAGTCCAAGCACTAGTGTTCCAGCTGCTCCACATCGTGGGGGTGGGGGCTCACTTCCTGCCTCGATGCCACACAAACCACAGCCCCAGAGAAGGGCCCGGGGCCCCCCACACCTGCATTGTGTTCAGATGCCCCGTGCCGATCTCTGGGCCTGTGAAAATACCCTCCCCCATTCATAAGACAAAAGGGGAGCCTGACGGACAGCCAGGTGCAGAAACAAGGCGACGTGAGCCCCAGCAGGAGGTGTGGGGGCCGGGAGGCCTCGCACCGGCTGCAAGCACACTAGGAGGGGGCCTGGCTCGCGGCTGCAATGGCAGAAACATGGGAACTGTGTTCTCGGCATCGCCCAGGTGGCCCCGTCAGCGGGCAACACTGGGCATCGGCCCGCAGGCATCCTTGTGGGCACAAGGGATGTGTAGACAGATCCGTGCTGTCCCTGTGATGCAAGCCCCTTTCCATGGGAGAGTCTTGGTTTGTTCGCAGGAGAGGGCGGAGGGGGGTCTGCGGGCGGAGCTTTGGTGGTGCTGCGGCTGAACTGTGGCCCTGGGGCACCGTGACAGTCCTAGCCCCAGCACCTCAGAATGACACCTCATTAGGAGACAGACTTCTGTTTAAAATTTTTTTAAAAATTTTTTTTTAATGTTTTATTTATTTCTAGGAGAGAGAGAGAGACAGCGTGAGCAGGGGAGGGTCAGAGAGAGAGGGAGTCACAGACTCTGAAACAGGCTCCAGGCTCTGAGCTGGCAGTCAGCACAGAGCCCGACGCGGGGCTCGAACCCACGAACCGCGAGATCATGACCTAAGCGAGAGTCGGACGCTTAACCGACTAAGCCACCCAGGCGCCCCTGTTTAAAATTTTTTTTTAAAGTTTATATTTTATCGTTGAGACAGAGAGCGAGTGGGGGAGGAGCAGAGAGAGGCAGACACAGAATCTGAAGCAGCTCCAGGCCCTGAGCTGTCAGCACAGAGCCCGACGCGGGGCTCGAACTTGTCACTGCGAGATTATGACCTGAGCCGAAGTTGGACACAGCTGGCTGAGCCACCCAGGCACCCCATTAGGAGGCAGACTCTTTACAGAGGTCATCAAAGTAAAATAAGGTCATCACGGTGGGCCCTGCCCCAATATGACTGTCCTTGTACCGGGGGAAATTTGGACACAGACCCTGTGGACGGGGCGCCACGTGAAGACGCAGGGGGCAGCCTTGGCTTCTTCAAGCCAAGGAACACCAAGCTGTTCAGGAAAACCCCGGCAGTGGGGGAAGGGGTGGGAGGGGCAGCTCGGGGAGCTAGGGCCACACCCTCGCTAGAGGGGACCAGCCCTGCCCACACGGTGACCTTGGGCTGCTGGTCTCCAGACTGCAAGGGGATAGATTTCTGTTGCTTCTGGCCGCTCGTTTTGTGGGAATTCATGGCAGCTCCAGCAAAGCGAGACCAGCGAGAGAAAGACCTGGCAAACTGAAAAGCACCAGGCATCGGTGTGTCACTCCGAGTCTGTGCCCCAAGCGTCCTGAGAAAAGCCAAGAGGATGTCCTCCAACACATTTGAATTTCCTACCATGACTTCATAGTAAATGGTTTTTTAAAAATTTTTATAGTTTATTTTTGACACAGAGAGACAGAGCACGAGTGGGGGAGGGGCAGAGAGCGAGGGAGACACAGAAGCTGAAGCCGCTCCAGGCTCTGAGCTGTCAGCACAGGGCCCGACGCGGGGCTCGAACCCATGAACCGTGAGATCATGACCTGAGCGGAAGTGGGACGCTTAACCGACTGAGCCCCCCAGGCGCCCCTCTAGTAAATGTTTTTAAATAAATGGGACCAGAAGCTCATGGGCACCAACCCTAACTGCCCCACCAGCTACTGGACCCTGAACAAGCCCTCTGCCACCCGCCGCTGCATCCACGGAGCGGCCCCTGCAGGGCCCGCGGGCCTGCTGTCCTCTCCCTCCCTCCGCTTCCCTCCTGGGCAGCGTTCTCGGCCCACGGCCCCAGGAGCTGCCCGGCCTGACGACACGTGAGAGACGCTTCTCTCCCGGGCCCTCTCTGCGCCCTTCCTGGTGACATCTTAACAGGCTTGTTGGGGGTGGGGGGGGGCCGGGCAGCACTGGGGTCCGAGCAGCAGCTCTGCCCGCCGAGAGAGCCAGGGAGCAGTGAGCACGGCCGGAGTCCAGATGGGGGCTCCAAACACCATCCGCCCAGAGGAACCAGGGCTCCTTGGAAAACTGCTGAATCCAGACGTGGGTCAGGGAGGTAAAAAGCAGGCCTGGAAATTGTAGCAGGAAGTGCTCCAAAAACTGTCCAGGACGAGTCAAAAGGACACAGAAGCCCCCACGGAGGAGTTCCCACCGGCCACATCTGGGGCGGTTTGAGCACAAAAAAGATGGCAGTAGAATTGTACACTTATAAATGGTGAAAACAGTAAATACTACGTACGTTTAAAATACTGATGGGGCACCGGGTGGCTCAGTCGGTTGAGTGTCTGACTTGATTTCGGCTCAAGTCATGATGTCGCGGCTCCGTGTCGGGCTCTGTGCTGACAGCACAGAGCCTGCTTGGGACTCTCCCTCCCTCTCCCTCTCTCTTCCTCTCTCTCTCCCTCTGCCCCTCGCCTGCTTGTGTGTACTCCGTCTCTCAAAATAAATTTGAAAAAAAGTTTTAAGAGGACAGCAACGAAGATAACGTGATTTTTTAAAAAAAACGACGAATCCACAATGGTGTATTTCTAAAAGTGGAAATCTTTAAACAAAAGGCCAGCTAATAAATGCAGAAAGGATGAAATAATTAGAAAGTCGACATTGTGCAGCCACCCCTGGGGGTAAAAAGTTTTGGGAAACAAGCTGTTCACGCGGCCCTCCATCCTCCTGCGGGATCTTCTGTGTCCCTTCCAGGCTCCTAGACCTTGACCGTGGCCAAGCTTGAGAGGTGCGGGCTCTGGATCCTTCCTTGTGGCTGCACGGTCTCCAGGCACCATTGCCACTGAACCCCGCAGTTCCCGGGAGCCTCCACGCTGCCCCCAACCTTTGCACACGCCCCCCCCTAGACTTTGGTCTCAGCCTAGAGGTCATCTCCTCCTGAAAGCTCTCCCACATCCTGGATGAGGGGGACACAGCCCTGCACACACCACCCACGGACGCCAAGCGGGCACTGGGCCCAGGGGTCTAGGAGAAGCCGGCAGGGAGCACAGGCCCGCAGGGTGGGCACCGGCGGCACAGAGAAGCCCATTCAGGCCCTGCCTCCTTCAGGCAGGCAGCCTGGGCTATGATGGTGGGCAGGGGTGATGGACAGCCCCTGCCTCAGTCTCCTCATCTGTAGCAACAGCTATTTAGAAGGATAAGGGGCCCGCCCCCTTCTCCAGGCTAACCGGCCACCTCCCCCTCCCCCTGGGCCCAGTGCTCCCGGACACTGCAGATGTGCCTCTGGGGCAGGGGCCATATTGGCCTCAAGAGCGCCCATGTTCACCCCAGCGCCCCACTCTTCACACGCAGGCTTGCACTGGCTTTTTTGTTTATTTATTTAAAACAAACATCTGTGCGCTATGTACAGGTCTGGCTCCCGGGTGGGTGGGTGTGCAGGGGGCCAAGCTGGGTGGGAGAGAGCAATGGCAGCTGGAGGGGTTGGGGAGGGGATCTGCCCCTCACCTGGCCAGTGGGGCCAGCTTCTCCATTCCTGCTACCCGGGCCACCCCCTTGAGGCAGCCCCTCCCTGGCCCAAGCCCACCGCTTCCCTCGGGTGGGGGCCTCCCCAAATGACAGCAGGATGAGGGAACCTCTTCCTAAAGCAAAATAAATAAGGGCCCAGGGGCGGGACCTAACCCAGCCCCCATCCTCCGCCCCAGGTCGGCCCATCAGTATTGGGTGTCAGAGAAAGGCCATTCAGGAGGTCAGGCCTGGCCAGCAGACAGTCTGGTGGCACCTGGTGGCCCTGGGGGTGGTGGGCAGAGCTGGACAGGGGCAGAGGCCAGGGGTCGGCCAGACCCCAAGGCTTTAAGGCAGAGCAGGGTGAGGGCGTGTGCGGCCCAGGGCCAGGCCAACCTTTGGCACAATCAGGGGAGGGCAGCGCAGTGGCCTCAGACAGGGCTGAGGACAGGTGAGGGCTTGAGTGGCCCCCACTCCAGGGCCTCATGGGCGGGCACTGGGGGGCACAGGGTGGGGCCTCGGCCACCTCCTGACTTCTGTCCCCACTGCATGTCCTTGAGCCAGCGCCTGGTGGTCAGCAGAGTGTGTCCGTGTTGAAGGAGAGCTGGGCCTGTAAGTAGGAGGGCGGGGCTTGGGGAGGGGTCTGCTACCCCACGCACCCGCCGGCCTGGGATGGGATCCCCCACCTCTGTCTCCCATGAGTCCCCCCTCAGTGGCCACCAAATCTGGTGGCTCCTGTGTCCCCACGCTCTGCTCCCCACACCCCACCTCTGTTCTGCCCGCCTCTGAAATCCCTCAAGGCCTCCAGCATGTCTCGGGGTCCGCATTGAGTCTGTATCCACCTGTGCCCGGGCCTCCCATGTCTACCCAAGTCCTAAGCTTCCGACGGGTCCCTCTGTCCCCTTGAGCTCGGGCCGGCAGGAGGCCTGGGCCACTCCTCCCCACCGCCATCCTTATGCAGAGCCTGAGGCCTCTGGGCTGCCTGGCGCCCTGACCCTACAGGCTCGGCTCACCCGCTCCTCCTCGAAGCTGATGAGGCCCTCGTCCTCTGTGTCCAGATCCTCAGGCTCGTCAGCCACTAGCGCCCGCAGCTCGGTGGGGGCAGGCCGGGCCCGGAACAGGCTGAGCAGGCGGCCCAGGGGAGACCGCAGGGCCGAGGGGGGCTCTGTCTCCTGCTGCTCCAGGTTGTCGCTCTGCTTCTTGGCGAAGTTCACGAACACCTGGTGGGTGGGGGTGGGTGGGTGAGCAGGGGGGGGGGCTGGGCCGGGCGGCCAGATGCCGCTGACCTGGGGCACTCACGTTGTCCAGGGTGGTCTGGCTGACCGAGTAGTCCTCGATGCCCAGGACGCCCACCACCTGCTCCATCTTGCTGAACACCTGGGCCAGCGAGATGTGCTCCGACTGGAGCTGGTACTGCACCTTCGTGTGGTGACGCTCCTGGGGGGACACGGGGATCAGAGGCCGCTCAGCGCGCCCCCGAGCCCCGCCCCTGGGGCCCCGCCCACCTTAAGCACAGCCTCTGGAAAGTTGCGGTTGAAGAATCGCACCACGTCTTTCACGTTCTGGCTGCTCTTGGTCCGCACGGTGATCATGTATCCATCTCCGAACCTGCGGGACAGGCCTGTGGCCCCGAGCCCCCAGGCCCGCCCGCCCCCACCCCCCACGCGCCCGCAAGCCGCTCGCTCGGCTCCGCTCGGCTAGGCTCACCGGTTCTTCAGGTGCTGGATGCTGCCCAGACAGCGCAGGCGCCCGTTCACCATGATGGCGAGCCGCGTGCACAGCGCCTCGCACTCCTCCATGCTGCGGGCGGGGACGCACAGGCTGGCACCAGGGCCCCCGGGGCGCGCCACGTGCGCGGGAGTGGGGGCGAGCGCGGGAGTGGGGGGAGGGCAGGGCGCACCTGTGTGACGTCAGCACCACCGAGCGCCCCGTCTTGATGAGGTCGAGGATGAGGTTCCAGAGGAAGCGCCGGGCCTTGGGGTCCATGCCGGTGGTCGGCTCATCCTGGGGGCGGGCGGCGCCAGGCTCAGCGGCTGCGGCCCGCCCACCCCACCCGGCCCGCGGGGCCGCCTCCCGCCCCGGCTCACCAGGAAGATGAAGGCGGGGTACCCGATGAGCGCGATGGCTGTGGACAGCTTCCGCTTGTTGCCCCCGCTGTAGGTGCCCGCCGGCTTGTCCGCGCACTTGCTCAGCTCCAGCTTCTCCAGGGCCCACTTCACCACCTGGCGCGAGAACGTGCGTCAGGCCCGCCCCCGCCCCCGCCCCGGGCGACCCTCACCCGGGCGACCCTCACCCGGGCCTCGTCCTTCCAAGGAATGCCGCGGAGTCGCGTGTACAGCTGCAGGTGCTCCCGGGCCGTGAGCTCGTCGAACAGGGCGTCGAACTGCGGGCAGTAGCCCAGGCTCTGCTGCACCTGGAGCAGCTCCTTGAGCACGCTGGGGACACAGCGCCGTCAGCACCGGCCGCCGCGGCCGCCCGCCCGCCCGCCCGGCCGCCCGGCCGCCCGCACCTGTGCCCGTTGACAAAGGCCTCGCCCCCCGTCGTGCTCTCGTCGCCCGTCAGCATCTTGAAGGTGCTGGTCTTGCCCGCACCGTTCACGCCTAGGAGGCCAAAGCACTCGCCAGGACGCACGCCCAGGCACAAGCGATCCACAGCCAGGATGCGGCCGATCTTCCGGGACTTGTACACCTGGTGCGGGGAGGGGTCAGCCCACCCGGCTGCGCTGCCCGCAGGCCAGCCGGCCGCTGAGCCCCAAGGCCGCCTGGGCCCCGCCCCCGCCTGCAAACACGCCCCCATCCCCACCCGGCCCCGCCCCCGCCTGTAAACACGCCCCACCCCACCTGGGCCCCGCCCCTGCCTGCAAACACGCCCCCACCCCCCACCCGGCCCCTGACGGTCTCCTCTTACCACAGCCACCTGCTCCCGCCTGGGCCGAGAGCTGCTTGTCGCCGGGGGCAATGTCGTGGACGCCGGCGTGGGGGCTGCGTTGTGCCTGGCTGTCGTGCACCCTCACGCCACGGGGCTAGGTCAGTGACCCACAGCCCAGGCCCGCCCTTGGGTGCTGACCTCGGGGCTGCTCACTGGCAGGACCC
>NW_024082328.1:0-71823 GCF_003009895.1 Hyaena hyaena | reverse complement strand
CGCCCCCATCCCCACCCGGCCCCGCCCCCGCCTGTAAACACGCCCCACCCCACCTGGGCCCCGCCCCTGCCTGCAAACACGCCCCCACCCCCCACCCGGCCCCGCCCCCGCCTGCAAACACGCCCCCGCTGGCCCCCGCCCCCAGGCCTGGGCCCCGCCCCTACTGGGAACACCCCTCCTGGGCCGCTCCCGGGAAACATGTCCCCACACGAGTTCCGCCCTCTACCTGGGCTCCGCCCATGCCTGCGAACACGCCCCTCCCCGGCCCGGTCCCCTCCCTGGGCCCCCGCCCCTCTCACAGGCCCAGGGCCCACCTTGGTCAGGTTCTCAATCTTGACCATGTCATTGTCAGCGTCCCCCCGCAGCACTCGCTGCCGCTCGCTGGCCACATCCACATCGTCCTCCACAGGCTTGGTAGACACTGGCATTCGCCTGCAGGGCGGCAGGGGGGGCAGACCCATCACCCAGTGCTCCCCAGTTTGCTGCCCCGCGGCAGGGTGGGCGGTGCCCCGCCCGGCCACTGGCCCCACATGTCCCCGCACGCCCACTCACTGTGGCTGCCGCAGGAAGTTGTACTGGCACATGATGGTGAGAAAGAAGCCCACGAAGCCCTCGACTGTCATGGCCACCAGCCCCCTGGTGACAATGTCCCACTCGAACGGAGACTTCATCTTGTCGAACTGGCCTGTGGGGCAGCTGGCTCAGGGCCTGTGTCTGTGCCCCCTAGAGCCATGTCCCCCACGCCTGAAGCCTCAGCCTCCGGGCCAGGCCCGACCCCCTCAGGCACGGCCGCCCACCCCTGCTCACCGATCTTGGCGTAGTACTCATTGATGTACTCGTTGTACGCCATCTCCATGAGCCCGTGGCCCAGGTTGTAGTTGGGGAAGATGAGGAAGCAGCTTTTCAGGTAACTGTTGACAACCTTCAAGTCCTGGAGGGTGACAGGGGGTCACAAGCGTAGTCTTGGCCCTGCTGCCCGCTGCGCCTGGCCACCCCGCTGCCCCACCTTGTCATGCTCAAAGAGCTGCAGCAGGAACGTGGCCACTGTGGCCGTGATGCCAATGAAGAGGTTGATGACGATGAGAAACACGTAGGCGGAGCTGGGCACCTCGAACCAGAAGGAGGCCGGGTACATGATGGGGGTGATAGACCACCTGCAGGCAGGCGGGCGGGAGGCGGTCACCTGGAGCCCGCCCCGCCCCAGGCCACCCCCCCCAGGCCCCCTCCCAGCCCGCTCCCCCTTACCCATAGAGCAGGAAGAGAGAGAGCACGGCGGGGAAGTTGGTGGGCGACGTGTAGGCCGGTAAGTCGAACACAAACAGGATGATGACACAGCAGGTGGCTGGGACCAGGTAGTTAAGCTGCCAGAGCGGGAGCAGCAGGTCAGGGCCCGGGAGCAGGGCTGAGGGGCCCAGGAGCAGGGAGGGGGGGTCTGGGGCCGGAACCAGTGGGCCCGGCAGGAGACAGGGCCAGGGAAGGGCAGGGGTCTCGGGGTAAAGGGAACCCCCCTCAGCCATGCAGGAAGGGCACACCATGTCCCACACGTAGTTGGCCAGCCAGTAGATGACGGGGTTGCAGCCACTGACAAACTGCAGGTGCTTGGCCTTGGTAGACTTCTCGGCCACCAGGAAGACCACAAAGCTGGCTGGCACGAAGGACATGGCCACAATGATGAAGATGGCAATGACCACGTCTGTGCCCTGCAGCCTGGGGACGAGGCAGCCATCAGCCCTGCCCAGCACCCGCTCCCGCAGCACCCTCGTCCCCGCACCGGCCCCCGTACGTACAGGTAATCCAGGGAGAGGCTGGCACTCGTCTTGTTCATGGGGTGGTTGGTGACGGTGATGCCTACAGGCAGGGGAAGGCGGCCTCAGGGACCTGCTCCGTGCCCGCCCCGCCCGGCCCCGCCCCGGCCCGCCCCGCCTGGGCTCACCGTAGGCTGCCGGGTTGCCCTTGCTCCTGGGCAGGTTGGCGCGCAGGATGGCGTTGTTGAGGCTGTTGAGGTAGGTGGGCATGCTGTGGTAGCCCTTGTTGTTGTAGAAAACCTGGGAGGGACACGGAAACACCCTAAGAGCACTGTGGGCTCCCGCAGACCCCGGCGACGGCTGGACGCTGCAGGGCCCGGGGCTGTGCCACTCACCTGAGCCGCCCTGCGCACCGCGATCTTCCGCAACGTGGCAGGGGCCCGGGCACCAAACGAGGCAGGGATGGACTTCTGGACGTTGCCAAAGGTGATGGCCCCGTACCTGGGCAGGTAGGTAGGGGGGCAGTGAGGCCCAGCATGCAGGGGGTGGGCTGCCCCCTCGCCCACAGCTGGCACGCACCCCCCCTCCCCCTCCCCCTGCCCGGCTCACCGGTGCAGCCGGAAGCGGTCAGAGGTGAAGAGCAGGTACTCTGAGACGTTGTGGCCGGTGATGTCGGTCAGGATGTCTCCTGTGACCACCCGCATCTGGGGCGGGCGGCCCCCCACACCTCCCGGGCAGGAGAAGCCGGTGCCCTGCGCAGAGCAGGTGCAGCGGATAGGCTCCCGCACCAGGCGTGGCAGGGAGGGTGCCGACGTCCAGTTGTCTGCGGGTACAGAGGGTAATCAGTTTGGGTCCATGCCGTCCCGTGCCCCCTGCAGCCCGGCGGGCCCATACCTGGCCCGGAGGTGGGGGGCAGGGAAGCGTTCCAGGCCTGCAGCGGGTCCTCCTCTGGGGACACAGGGGAGTCGGATGGAGCAGGTGAGGGTGGGGGCGGCACGAAGTTGGACAGCGGCACCCCCTGCGTGAAGGACTCCAGGCACATGCTGTCGAAGAACCTGGCGGCCAGCACCCGCGACTCGCCGCTGCTCAGGTTCAGCGTGGGCCCCAGCGAGCCATTGGCGGGAGACTTCAGCACACAGGTGGCGCCCACGCCCGACGGCAGCCGGAATGTGCTCACGAGCTGCTGCGGGCTGGCGTCCGGCGACAGTCGCAGTCTGCGGAAACCCACGGTGTGAGCCTAAACGGCGGGGGAGGAGGCCCCCCGCCTCCGCGCCCTCCCCCTGCCCCGTGCACCCCAGCTGCCCAGCGGATGGCCTCACCGGTCCTCCTGGCGCTCCTCATTGGCGTAGGGGATGAAGTTGCCGCGCGGCTGGGTGTAGTTGTGGTACTGGGAGGGTGACAGCACCAGCGGCGGCAGGTCACCTGGCGGGACGCACGGGGAAGCCGGCAGGTTCTGACTGCCTGCTGGCGGCCCCCAGGCCTCAGTCCCCTCTTCCCAATACCCACAAGGTCAGAGCTCGGGGTCCTGGCCCCGAGGAGGCCCGGGTCCCCAGCCAGACCCCAGTGTGCCCGCAGGCCCAGAGCGGGCCGTCCAGGAGCGGGAGGAGCCACGGCGCCACCGCAGCGGGCGCGCCGCCCACCCAGCCCCTGCCTGACCCAGCGGCCATACCAATCTCGGGGACGGAGAGGGCCACGGTCATGGCCACGCAGACAAAGAAGGCGGGGAGCAGGATCTGGGAGGACAGCGCCTTGGAGTTGCGGCGAGCACAGTGGAAACGCTTCACCAAGAGTCCGTGGAACTGGCGCACCTTCAGCCACCAGCCCTCCAGCTTGCGGCTGCCTTGGCCGACCCTCGTGAGGGCCTCTGCCTCCGCTTCTGCACAGGGAGTGGGGGCTGAGCGGGCGCCCCACGCCGCCCTGCCGAGACCCTGCCAGCCCCAGCCAGCCGCCCCCCACCTTGCAGGCTGACGTTGTCTGGGTCCTGCGCGTTGTCGAAGAGGGGGCGGTAGTCGCCATAGACATCTGCGTAGGTGGCTCCCTCGTCCCCACGGGCAGAGCCCACGGAGGACGCAGACTGCAGCGACACCTGTGACTGAGCCAGCTCTGTGCTCCGCGCCAGATCGCCAGCGTGCGCCTCCCCTGACGGGCCCTCGGCCGCTGGCAGCATGTCCTTCCTGGACTCCTTCACATCTGCCATGGCGCGCGGGCCAGAGAGGGGACAGGGGGGCTCAGACCTGTGTGCTACCCTCAGCCCCCATGCTCACCCACCCTCCCAAGACCCTCACCCCACCTCACCCTGGGGCGCCCCAATTCCCACCGCCACCCACCTACCAGGTTCCTCAGCCCCAAAGCCGTTCCCTGGCAGGGAACCCTGGCGCCTTGTTCCCACCCAGAATCCTTAGTCCCCAGAGACAGGGTGAGCACTGGGGGCCAGCGAAGGCCCGAGCTCAGGTGGGCAGGGCGGAGCACAGAGCGGCAGCTGCTCCCGGGGCTCCCACCTGCCTCACTGTTCTCCAGAGACTGGTCCTCCTCTGAGACCTTGAGGAACACCTCCTCCAGCGTGGTGTCCATCAGCCCGAAGCTGCTCAAGTGCAGCGTGTCCAGACTGCGCTCCAGATGCTGGGGAAGAGCAGAGTGACCGCTGAGGCAGGGGCTGCCCCCTCCGCCCCGCGCCCACACCACGCCCCCCCCCCCCCGCGTTGGGCCCCGCCCCTCTGGGCCCCGCCCCCCCGCCCCCAGCCCACTCCACCCCACCCCACACCTGGAAGAGACGCTCGAAAGCACCCTTCTTGGCCGCCTCACTAGGCAGGATGTAGGAGAGCTCTGTGCTGGTGTCGGAGACGAGCAGACAGGAGGCCACGTGCTTTCGGATGAACTGGGAGACCTGGGGCTCCGAGCAGCTGCTCAGCTGGGTGCGGCCTGGGGGGCTGGCCGTCAGCCCTGGCTCTAGGAGGGGTGGGGAGTGGAGAAGAGCTTCACTGGGGATGGGGAGGCTGGGGGAGGAGGATCCTCTAGGCGGGCCCAGTCAGGTCAAGAGGAGGACCGAGGGGAACGACCAGGCACCGCAGGCTCACTGGGGTAACGGTGAGGACCAACCCCTCAAGCTCACTGGTCTTGGAAAGGAGGTCCTGGGATAGGGCCCCAGGCCTGCTCAGACAGCCTCAGCACACACCTTGGGGGTCCCCAGGCTCAGCAGGCCGCTTGACCAGAGTGAGGCGGTAACCGTCCCCATAGGCGCCCTTGAGGAAGAGCGGGGAGCCACAGCACTTGAGCTTCCCGTGGGAGATGATGGCTATTCGGTCCCCCAGCAGGTCAGCCTCGTCCATGTGGTGGGTGGACAGCAGGATGGTGCGGCCTGGGGGGCAGGGCAGGGTCAGGGTCAGGGCGCTGGGCTGGGTGGGGCCGGCCAGGGCCACCTGCACCCACCCCACGCCCTGCTCACCCGGCTTGTACTTCAGGATGAGGTCCCAGATGGCTCGGCGTGCATAGGGGTCCACGCCGGCCGTGGGCTCGTCCAGGATGATGGCGCGGGAGCCGCCCACAAAGGCGATGGCCACGGAGAGCTTGCGCTTCATGCCCCCCGACAGCGTCTGCACCAGCGAGTGCCGCTTATTGGACAGCTCCAGGTCCTCGATCATCCTGCGGGCAGGGCAGCACGTATGGCGCTGGGAGGGAGCCGCCGCCCTGGCCCCGCCCCCGAGCCCCGCCTCACCCCACCCACTTGTCCATCTCCTTGCGGATCTCCTCCTGGGCCCTGCTCTTGAGCCTCGAGTAGAACCAGAGGTGCTCCTCCACCGTGAGCCGGTCAAAGAGCACGTTGTGCTGTGGACACATGCCCAGGTTCTTGCGGATCTCGTCCATCTCCGTGCGGATGTCGTGCCCGTAGATGGTGGCCGAGCCCGAGGTCGGCGGGAACAAGCCTGTGAGGATGGACCTGTGCGGGCGGGCAGGGTCACGACCCCCACCTCCTGCAGGGAGCCCACCCTGCCCGCCCCCTGGTGAAGACCCGTCCCCTGCGCTGACACGCACATGGTCGTCGTCTTCCCTGCCCCGTTGTGTCCCAGGAAGGACACCACCTGGTTCTCATAGAGGTTCAGGCTCAGCCTGTTTAGGGCCAGCTTCTTGTCGTTCTTGTACACCTTGGTGAGCTTGTCCACGCAGACCACCAGCGGCAGGTGGGTGGGCTCCTCCTCCATGCCCCGCATCTCCTCTGCACGAGGGCTGCAGGTCAGCTAAGGACGCCCCGGGGCCCCCCAACCCCGGCGGCCGCCCCAGCCACCCCGGGGCACCCGCCTCACCCAAGCGCCGGCTCTCCATAGCACAGGCCTGGTCCTCCTCCATGACGCTGAGGCGGGGGGCGCGAGCCCACGGCCAGCTCCACTCCCACGCCTCGGTGCGCCCGCTGCCCAGCCAGTAGGACTTCTGCAGTGGGAAGTACCAGGGCCGCGGGAGCCCGTACATGCCTGGGGGTTGGGGGGCGGAAGGCAGGCTGACCCAGGGCCTGGAGCTGCGTCCACCCCAGGCCACGTGCCCCCGAGGGAGCTACACACTCTCTCCTTCCCCTGCAAAGGGTCAGCAGGTACCTGGGTGCACTGCCTCGATGTACCACGTGAGCACACCGTAGACGGCCGCATCCACCATCAACATGGTGACAGCCAGGAGCAGGTTGAAGTCATCACCTTCCACAGGCGACTGGCTGAACGTGTGCCACTGGATGCCCACTCCTGCCACCTCATACAGGGCAAAGTACTTGGAGCCCAGGCCGAAGGCTGTGGTGGACATCAGGGACTGAAGGGATGGTGGTGTCAGTGGGGAAAGGAGGCTGGGCCCACCCCGTCCCCAACCCTCCATGACCCCCACTCACCGCGATGCACTTCTCGAAGGCGGTAATCTTATCGTGGGCCACCTCCTCACGGATCGCCACGTACATGTAGGGCACGTAGCTCAGGAAGTAGATGATACCCCCGCAGGCCGAGGCCAACTTGGCCTTGGAGTACAGCACAGACACCAGGAAGCTAGGGCGGGGGCGGGGGGTCCACGGCCATCAGCCACACCCGACCCTCGGTGCAGAGCCCAAAGCCCTCCTGGTGCGACCTCCCGGGGTACAGAGGAGCCCCAAGAGGGGTGTTTCTGTGTCTTCTGGGTGAATGCAAGAGACGCTGTGCCCGGGCCCAGCAAGGCTCCCTCCAGCCCTGCCAGCCCCGCGGTGCTCACCAGAACATGACGGTGGCCACCGCATAGACGGCCAGGAAGAGCCAGATGATGAGCACGTGACTGTGCATGAGAACCTGGCCGTACTTGAGGATGGCCGTGAGTGCCGTCACCGAGATGGAGAGCTGCACAAAGCCCGTGATGAACCAGGCCACCCAGTGCACCGCATTGTTCAGGCCCATCGTCTTCATCACCTGTGGGCAGGAGGCCTCGGGATGGGGTGCCACAAAGGGACGACCTGCCTCTGTCCTGCCAGCCAGGCCCAGGGAAGGGGCGGTGCCCACAGCCTCCCCTCCAACGTCACTGCTCCCGCTGCCTCTATCCCTGCCCTGCCCCCCACCCCCCCACCCCTGTCCCCCCACCTCCTTCAGCCGGTGCTCCTTCTCCGCTACGATGTGCTGGATGGTCATGGCCACTGAGTAGACCCAGGAGATCACCATGCAGAGAGGCATCATGTGCTCGATGACAAACAGGAAGCTGAGGTCGGGGCAGGGGCATGAGGGGACGGGCTCTTCCTGAGCCCCAGCCCCGGCCCCCCCCCCCCAACACACACTCACTCGTCGCGCGTGTAGCAGGGGTAGGGAAACATCTGCACGTAGTTGCCGGGCTCCACCACGTCGTGCCCCACGAAGGTGTTGATGATGGCACGCTCCATCATGTCTGCAGGCGGGAGAGGTCAGCCACGGCGTGGGGGGCGGCCAGGCCCCACCCCGGCTGCCCCAGGAGCGGCCCTCACCCTGGATCCAGACGAAGCCATACAGGAAGTAGAAGCGGCCGCCGGTGTTGGGGCCCGGCCGCCAGTAGGCCCGGCGGATCTCGTTGGTTTTCTCGGTGAAACTGGAGTTCTGGCGGATCTTGTAGTGCACGTGCGGCGGCAGGGAGCCGTCCTTTCGGGTCTGGAAGATCACGCCTGGGGACGGGACGAGGGGCAGGTGGAGGGGCGCAGCCCAGGCTGGCTGTGGGGTGAAGGCGAGAAGGGAGGAAGGGGCGGGGCCTGAAGGGGACTGTCCAGCCAGGGCAGGGCTGGGGCACGAGGGGCAGGTCCAGGGAAAAGGTGGGGCTGGAGAGCCGGGAAGATGCGGTTACAGGGGCGGGGCCGGGATGGGGCGGGGCGCAGGCCAGGGGCTCACAGTGCTAGGGAGTGAGGGGTGGGGCCGGGAAAAGATGGGGGTCTTGTAGGGCAGGGCCAGCGGGGAGGGGGGGTGAAGCTGAAGAAGAAGGAACAGGGGCGGGGCGGGGGGGTAGGCAGAGCGGACGGAGGGCCGTGATGGAGAGACCGGAGGCTGGGGCTGCAGGAGGGGGTTGGCAGAAGAGCAGGCGTTGGGGACCCGCCCGAGGGGGCCCAGCTCACTGGCAAACACGGTGACATTGTCCTGGTAGGCCTGGTTGAGGGTATAGTTGACGATGCTCTCCTCGTCGGGAAAACCCTTGAAGATGTCCACACTCACCTGCGGGGAAGGGCGTGGTCAGAGCCGGCCCTGGGCCCCGGCGGAGCCCGCGGGGCCGCGCACCCCACCTTGGACATGAACTGGATCCAGCCACAGGCCGCGTTGTCGATGGTGTCCAGCTGCTGCAGGAGCGCCGAGCCGTTGGGCAGCGAGAAGTTGTCCTGTCGCAGGGCCGGCGGGAGCTCCTCCAGCGACAGGTTCAGCGCCTCCGGGTGCAGCCGCAAGTCTGCCACATACTGGGGGCGGAAGCCAGGCTCAGGGCGGGCGCTGACGCGGGGGGCCCTGCACCCCCACCCCCCAGTGAGCACCCCCAGCACCTGCTGCAGCCAGTGCAGGTGCTGCTGCAGCCTGCCCTGCTCCAGGAAGCTGCGGATCTCGGCAGAGATGTTGAGCCACACTTGGGCATAGTGAGTCACGTTGCCTACAAGGGCAAAGGTCTCGTTGGCCTGCAGAGGGTGAGGGCACGGGTCATGGGGCTCAGGGAGGAACCCCAGCCAGCGGGGGGGAGGGGGCCTCCACTCCTTCGTCTCCCCCCAGGCCAGTCGTCTCCAAACCCCAATGTTGCTCTGGCCAGACTGCCACCTGGAAGCTGGAGCCCCCCGACACCTTTCCGCAGCCACCCCCACAAAACCGGCTCTGCCCCCGCTCCTGTGTCAGACCCTTCTCCACACGCCCTCGCCTCCCCGCTGCCAGTCATCCCAGAGACCCCTCCACAGGCTCCCTCCTTCCCAGGCCATTTCCAGCCCTAGCTTCTACTTCTCTCAGACGGGACTCCGCCCCGGATCGCCCACTGACGTCTTGCCCTCAGCCGGCCCCATCCTGCCCACTGGCCCCACCCAAACACGGCCCCCCGGATGCTGCTGTGGAAGGTGCCCGCGGGCGCCCTCTCCTCTCCCCAAACCAGCGCTGCTGGCCACTCCCAGCCCCCAAGGGCCTCCGCACTCTGGACGCCCCTGTGGGGCCTCCCGGCACAGACCGAGTCAGTCACGTGCCGGCTGCGCCCCTCCCATGCCAGCTCCACGACCCCACTTGGCACAGGGGCGCGGCCTGCGGAACCGTGTGCCCGGCAGACTCGCGCGGCTCAAGCGCGCGCCAGACTCGCGAACCTTGAGGATGACGCGGTCGGCCTCGGAGCCCGCGGGCGCGTACAGGATCTTGGGGTTGCTGGTCATGAGGTGCACGAGGAGGCCCAGGTTCCGCTGCTCCTTGCTGGTGAAGCCCAGGGAGCTCATGTTGCCCCGCCGCAGGGCCTCGGGCTCGATGGTGCTAGGGCGGGGGGCGGGGCGTGAGGGCAGGTGGGCGGGGCGTGAGGGCAGGGGGCGGGGCGCGAGGGGCGGTGGGCGGGGCGCGAGGGGTGGGGCCTGTGGCGGGTGGGCGGGGCGTGAGGGAGCCGAGCGGGGCGTGAGGGGCGGAGGCGGGGCGTGAGGGGCGGGGCGGGGCTCCCATAACTAAGGGGCGGGACCTCAGCGTGGAAGGGGTGCCTCCGGAGGGAGGGGACACGGGGTCCGCAAACAGAGTACGTGCCGGGGGTCAAGATGGGGGGTTCGGTCAGAGCCGGGCCAGGGGTCAGGCCCCACCCCATCTGTCTCCCCGCCCCCTTCCCTGCCGCCCGCCTACCGGTTGTTGCCGCACAGGATGGGCTGCAGCCCGGCCCAGAGCTGCACGAAGGCCGAGCACTGGCCCTGCAGCGCGTCGGAGGCGGCGGGAGCCGCAGCGGACGGCGCCCCCTCCTCCGCCGTGGAGTTGGAGCCCGTGCCGTTGGCCGTCCTGCCGGGGCCGCTGGCCGGGGGCCCCGGAGCGCGCCGGGCGCAGGCGCCCTGCGGCAGCAGCAGGGCCAGGGCCGAGAGGACGTCCACATCCTGCAGAACTTTCTGGGCGTCCAGCAGGTCCTCCAGCAGCGCCTGCAGCCTCTGTGGGGGCGGCGGCTGGGGGGCCGAGCCGTTGGGGGCGTCCAGGCCCAGCTGAGGAGAAACGGGGCACGTGGGGAAATGCAGGCCCTGGAGAGGGGGCGGAGTGGGCGCTGGAGAAGGTGGGTCAGGGAGGGCCCAGGCTAGGCCTAGAGGCGGGGGAAGAGTCTGCATCCCGGAGAAGGGGAGCGCTGGCTAGGGGCTAGGGGGCACACTGGGGTGAGGCCACGGGGCGGGGCAGGGGACACGAGGTGTGGCGTCTCTGGGGGAGCCGGGGATACCCAGCCACGGGCTTCCCCCACCCACAGTCCTGGGCCCAGGAGGCCCCAGGACGGCAAGGGGCCCCGGCACCGTGCAGCCGTGGGCCGGCCAGCAGGCAGGACCTCACCTGCTGTGCCATCTTGGCCACATCCAGCTGGTTGTGGAGCTCGGCAGCCAGCCCCGAAAAGCGCCGGGCGCGGGCTGCGGCCTGCCCCTTGCAGACGGCATCCCGGTAGCCCTGCAGCGCCATCTGCTGCCCCGGGGACACCGTGAGGATCCGGCCCAGCTCCCCAGAGCCCCGGGCACACGTGAGCTCCTCCAGGAGGGCAGGTGTAAGCAGCAGCTCCTGGGGATGAGGCGCAGGGAATGTCTGGGCACGAGCCTCGGCCCAGAGCAGACCAAGGCCCCGGCCTGGGAAGGCCGTGGGTAGCCCCCTGCCCCACCCACTGCGCCGCGTCTGAGACAGCCCAGGCTCTGTGACGACGGGGTAGGAGGAGGCATGGACACACGTCACTGCCCTGCCTTCCCGCTCTCCATGCCAGTCACAGACTCAGAGACCTCCCTCACCCCCCAGGAGAAGCTTGGGATTATCAAGGGGGCCTCTTTTGTCACCCACTCGGGCAGAGGCAGGCAGCACACCCCCATCCCACTTAGAGGCCCCCTCACCTCCATCCGGAATAGGGGATTGGTCCAGGGCTCCTGACCCCTGGGGAGTCCTGACCCCACATCTAGGGCAGGCGAAGGGCCAAAAACCATGTGATAGACCTGGGGGGTAGAGGGGGCATGGATCAAGCCAGGGGGTTCCAGAGCCTGGCCCAGGGGCTGCCTCAGGGCCCCGCCCCCCGACCCCCACCTCTTGCCCTCCATCCCACCCTCCCCCGTGCTCTCCATCCTACAAGCAGGGGAGGAGGGTGGAGTCAGGGCCCAGGGCTGAGAGCCACACCAGGAGTAGACACGTGCCCACCGAGGCCTCCTGGGCCACCTCACCTCAGGCAGGTCCACCCGGGCAGCCAGGAGGGCCTGGGCCGTGCTGTTAGGCAGCGACAGATTCTGCATCAGGAAATGCCAGAGCTCCCGTGGGTCCCTGGCCACCGAGCCCAGTGAGAAGGAGGACACTGGACAGGCAGAAGGATGGCACTGAGGGCCGGCTGGGCCCGGGTCTGGGCACCCAGAACAGATTCGGGGCCAAGCTCCCCGCACCGGCTCGGCCACTGTGGCGGTCAGCTCGGCCAGGACCGCCTGAGCACGTCTGCCCCGCTAACGCGGGGTGGCGGTTCAGACGGAGGCCCAGCTGTGAGCCCGTGGTCAGAAGTGACTAAGCTGGGGTTTTGAACCCAGCTGACACCGGAACTCGAGCCTCAAGCCCCGCTCCCCGAGCAGGCTCGGGCCGGCCCCCCCAGGGCCCAGCACATACCTGCAGGTCTGTCAGCACCCCCCCCAGCAGGCCCAGCCCCCCAGCGTGTACCTGCATGTCTGTCCAGCCCCCGCCCCCCCCACAGGCCCAACCCAGCCCCCCCAGGGCCCAGCGTGTACCTGCAGGTCTTTCCTGAAGGCTCTCCCAGGAGTCCGGGCCCGAGCGGAGGGCCTCCAGGTGCTGGCGCAGGGCCTCAAGCTCCGAGCCCAAGCCGGGCCGTGCCGGGTCAAACAGGTTACCCTCCTCCACCACGCGGTTGAGGCGCTCCAGAAGCTGAGTGACCCTGCACCACCATCCAAGGTCACCCGCTGGCCTCTGGAGGGGCAGCGGGTTCCCGGCGGGTGGGGCGGGGGCACTCACGTGGAGTTGGCGTACTGCAGGAAGCCAAACTCATCTCGCTGGCCATCCGGGCACAGAGACTGCATGACGGGCAAGATGCCCGCAGACGTGAGCGGTGCTGCCGTGTAGAAAGCTGGGGACGGGGGACGGTCAGGCCAGGTGAGAGGACCCGACAGGTGGAGACAGAAGGCCAGGAGACAGGGAAGGAGTCAAGAACGGGAAGGGAGATGGAAGCCGAATAAAGAAATTTAGAGAAAGTCAGGAAGGAAAAGCAGCTTCAGGTAGCAGACGGGAGGGGGGGAGGGGAGGGCCGAGAGTTCTGGTGCAAATGACCCCAGCAGGTCAGAGGTCAAAGGATATCTCGACATTGCTGTCCCCAACTCCCAGGGTGTCCCTCTTCCTTTAGCCAGTCAAGGCCAAAGTGCCCTGACACCGTCCCCAAGAATTCAGGTGTGGCACGGCGGTCACAACCCAGCAACCCAGCGGAGCACATGGGGCCCCCACTGGGGCAGTGACCTCTGACCTCTCTGGCCAGCTGGTTAGCGGAGAGGATGCAGGGACCCATGGGGGCCTGCGGGGGGGGGCAGCCAGGTGACCTGGCCCCGGCCCTGCAAGGCAGGGCCAGGCGACCCTGTGGAGAGATGGAAAGCCCCCAGAAGCTTGACCTGGGAGCCATCTGGCCCAGGCACCCTTCAGCAACCCCCCGCCCACCGTCCCCCAGCGCGCCAGCTGTCCCCGACAGTAGGCAGGGGGTCTGCAGAACGCAGCCAGGCCCGGAAAGGCTGTTAATGCAAGCAGGGTCGGGGCGCGCTCAGGCTGCAGCAGGGAGGCCTCACTTACAGACTGCATGCGGGCCCGGGAGGAGGGTGCAGGGGCCATGCAGGGGCGGCCAAAACAGAACAGAGGACAACCGTGAGGGACGGCCGCCCGCCCGGCCAGGGCACGCGGCCGGGGACCGCGCCAGCGAGCGTGGCGGCTGGGGCGCGCGGCCGAGCACACGCGGGACAGGCCTCTGGCTCCACCCTGACCGCCCAGCTGTGCCCTGGGCCCACCCCCAAAGCCGCTCACCTTCCTTCACAGAGATCGTGGGTTTCTTCTGCCGCAGCCCCAGCAGAATGAAGAAGAGGACCAGAGGGATGAAGATCTCGAAGGCCAAGACCCACTGGAAAGGGCGGGCTGAGTAAGGCCACCTGCCCGGGGCAGCCTGGCCTCCCGCACCGCCTGCCAGGGGCTGGGCAGGACTGCCCTCCCCTCCCCAGACAGACAGATGTCTCTGTGGCAGGCAGGGCCAGCCTGGACCCCACATATTCCCACAGAGGCCACAAAGGGTCACCCCAGGCCCTTCAGGGTCAACAGAGTCTGCACCCCCACCTCCTCCCTTCCAGGGCCTCTTGGAAAGGCAAGGTCATGAGTGTTTGCCCCGAGCATATCAGCCTCCTGCCCCACAGCCCAGGTTCTGTTTGCCACATTGAACTGCCAGTCGAGACAAAACAGCCAGCTTGTGGTCTACTCTGACCCGAGCATCTGCCCAGCTCAGCTTCCCCTTCCCCACCTTCTCTTGGCTAGGATCTTGGAGATGGCCTTGGGCGCCATCTCAGCACCCACACCTCCCCAGAGTCAGTACTTCTCACTGTAGCAGCATCATTACACCCCACAAAAGAGCTGAGGAAGCCCAGGCCTGGCCAGGGGGAGGCATGGCTCTAGCCCAGGGCCCTGAGCCTCCAGGGGAACCTGGTCAGAGGTCGGACAGTCCTGAGTGCCTGCGGCACAGGTCCCTCCTTCCGCCCCGGCCCCTTCCCTGCGCCCCCATGAGGCTCAGGGGGGCTCGGCAGCCCTGTCTGCCCGCCCAGCACCCTGTTCAG
Source organism: Hyaena hyaena (assembly GCF_003009895.1). Classification (NCBI taxonomy): domain Eukaryota; kingdom Metazoa; phylum Chordata; class Mammalia; order Carnivora; family Hyaenidae; genus Hyaena; species Hyaena hyaena. The sequence goes on along the minus strand of NW_024082328.1, from coordinate 57,636 downwards.
TGTTCCTGGGACTGCCCCTGGCACCCTGACACCCCCGCCTGAGCGCCAAGGTGAGCCCTGGTAGAACTGCTCTGTGTGGGAGAGAAACGCCAGCGGCCCCGGGGACCCAGTCTCCCTGTGTCTCACTCCCGCGACCCCCACCCCCCACCAGCTCAGGGAGGGAAGGCGGAGAGAGGACCTCAGGCCAGCCGCTCTCAGGGGGAGCCCCGCTCAGCCCAAAGACACACCCTGACCCTCACACCCCACCTGGCTCTTAGAGGCTCCAGGTTTCCTTCCTTCTCGCCCCCCACCCCCAAAGCGGCTTCAGGGCCCCCACCCCGGTGGCATTCCGCCGGGCCCAGGGCCCGAGCTTCCAGTCCCCCAGGGTGGAACAGCTGCTCCTGTTTACTGCCCTCTGACAATAGCGCTCTGTGGCCTGAAACACCCCACTGTGTGTCCGCACCCCACGCCCGCCCCAGCCCGTGCCAGCCTCCACCTCCTCCCAGGGCTGGCCGGAGAGACACCATGGGCACCCCCAGGGCTGGGGACGGGCACAGATGTCACACACGCGTACACAGAGTGAGGGCAGCTGCATGCAAGCGGCGATGCGGGAGCCCAGGGTCACGGCCATGGTGCCAGCCCCACCCACACCCGCCCTGCCACTGGGCACCTCCACCGCGTAACTGCAGCAACAGGCCACGGCTACCTCCTCATTGCCATAGCAACAGCGGCGCAGGAGCTGCTGGGAGGAGGGAGGCCTGCCTGGCAGCCGGGCGGCCAGAGGGGCATCTGGTTACAAGCAGGCAGTGCAGGTTCAGCTCCACCTGGGCACCCCACAGACGGCCTGCAAGGTGGTTAAACCCCAGCCCCTTGAGACTAGCGCAGTGCCCCCGTGGTGTTGCTGGGGCCGGGTGCCCCCTCTGGGCCGAGCCACCCCCTGCTGTGTCGAGTGGAGAACAGAGGAGACCTGAAGATGGAGTGGCCTGACTCTTCCCCCAGTCCCTACAGCAGGGCAGACCCGTGCCCAGCTAAAAGGGGACAGGCGACACTCACAGATGGAGAAACCAAGGCACAGAGGTTGGCAAGCGTGAGCGAGCAGGGCACAGAGATCCTTCGTCCCTTCCCTCGGAACCAAGCCCTCCCCACGCCCCGGAGAAGCGCATAGAATGCAGAGCAGGACCTCTGTTGGCCAAGCCCACAGGTCCAACTCCGAAGCCCGATACTCCCAGAAAAGTGGGGGGCCAGCCCCTGCCCCAGCCCCGTGGCATGAGCCCAGCAAGGCCTTAGCCACCCTGGAGGAGGAATTTCGATGTGCTGTGGCCTCAGGCCAAGGACCTCCACGTGGCCTAACCAGCCCCTGGCGGTGCCGCTGGGCAGGGTTCAGGAAGATTCTAGTGAAGGCCCAACCTAGCAGGCGGGGGCCACTCCTGGGTGTAGGGCAGTAGGCACCTCCCACCTGCTCGCCAGGTGCCCCACAAGCCACTGCTCCCCTCCCTGAGCCTTGACGTCTCCAGTGGATACAGGGGCCACGTTCTAGGCTCTGCTCCCAGCCCCCGGGAGACCCTTCCTGCTGAGAACCCTGGGGTAATACTGATGCATGCCCATACCCCGATCCCCTTCCTCCCGAGCCCCGCCCTGGTGTCCCCAGTGACCCCAAATCTGAAGCAGGGGAAGGTGCACTAGAGGCTGCAGCCTGACCCACGGGACCCGGTGCCAGCCAGCCCCAGGCACGTGGGCAGGGAGTGTACTCAAGCCCGGCTCCCTGCCAGGCTCAGGTGCCCGGGGCACTCCCGCCAGCCGTGGTGATGATGGCCACCCCACCCCGTCTGCAGCCCTGAGGTTCTCGTCATGCACCCCAGAGCCCTTCTCCAGGAGGGACCCAGCAGAGGCGCATCCGCCCAAGTGGTCTCAGAGTCAGGTGGGGGAGGAGCCTCTTGGGCCCCAGGTAGGGAAGATGTTGCCTCCTGCTCAGGCCCCCGCTCTGGACCCCGGCCTGCTCTGGGCCTCGCTGTGGAAAATCCCCAGGGCCCATTCAGAAACCGGAGCTGCCCGGGGCCTCTCTGGTGCATGTGCTGCGGCCAGCGGGGCAGAACAACAGGAGATGACCCTGTCCTTCCCGGGGCAAGAGTGGCGAGGGCCGGCGGGATGGTGCCCGCTCTGCCCAGGCCGGCCCCTCACCACAGCCTCCGCCTCTGCCAGCTGCTGTATCCTGCACCCTCAGGTCCCTCGCTGCCCCGGGCACAGGGTGGACAGCTGGGGTGCTTGGAGGTCACATCTCCAAATAGCAGGATCCGGTTCCCAAGGAAGCTGGGGTTGGGGAGACCAGAAGGCGGATGGCCCTCAGGGAAAACTACCCCAAAGGACAAAAGGGTGCAGGGGTGCAGGCTGGCCGACGCTGGCACAGCAAGGGCATTCCCATTGGTGAGGAGGCAGGAGCAAGGGCTAGTGGACTTTCGGCAAGGGTGAAGGGGGGGGAGGGAGGAGGAGGTAAACGGGGAGGAGGAGGGGGAGGAAGAGAGGTGTCTGCCCAAGGGCAGAGGGGTGGTGCAGGGAGGGAAGGGGCAGGGTCCCTGCGGGGGCTCCAGGGGGACTGGGCCCAGAGGCCAAGGACCCTCTGGGCTGCACAGAGTCCCCCCCCATGCCTGCCCTCGTCCCGGGAACCAGGGCCTCCCGCGACCCTAGGGTCTCGGGGCAGCTGGCCCCCCTACTCTCGCAGCTAAACCCCAAGAGCGCTCCGCGCACGGCGCCCATCCCGTGACTCAGCCGAGCACCGCGAATGTCAGCGGGCGCGGGCCGCGGGCTGGGCACGGCCGACCCCGCTCCCCGGAGGCCGGAGGCCGCCGGGGCGGGTGCGGTCCCGCGGGGAAGGGTCTCCGGCCCGCCGCCCCCGGCGCCCGCCCGGGGTCTGCGCGCGCCCGGCCTCACGTGCGCGCGGAAGGCGCGCCGCGGGCCCCGGTGCGCGCGCCCTCCGGCTCGGGGCGGGCCGGGAGGCGCGCGGGGTCGCTCACCGGGCTCCGGCGCTTCAGCGTCACGTTCTTCCAGAGCAGCAGCTGCAGCTGGTGCAGGAAGCCCATGGCGGGGCTGCGCTCCGGCCGCCCTCCAGCCGCGGCCCGCTCCTCTGCGCGCCCCGCCGGCCCCGCCGCCCGCCGCGCCGCTCGGCATCGCCCGCGCGGGGCGGGGTCTCGGGCGTCCGGGACCGGCTCCGCGCTGGCTCCGCCCCGGCGGCCGCTCGCGCCCGCCCCCCGCCCGCGCCGCCCCCGCTTAAAGGCGCCGGCTGCGCGCGCCACCGCCGAGGTCCGCGCCCCCACCGCCCGCCGCCGGGCCGGGGCGTTCCTGGAGCTCTGCCCGCCCCCCCCCACGGGGCTCCTTGGTCGCCCCCAGGTCGCCAGGTGTTGAAGTGACGCGCCCACATCTAAACCGAGACTCCGACTCACCCTCCTCCGGGGCACTTTTGTCTCGGGGGCGTCGGGGGGCCTGCGCGCGGCAGAGGCGCCCCAAGGCGGTCACCGGCCCCCAGGGCGCCCTGACAGGATGCTGGGGGAGACTCGGGCCCCCACTGGGCCACCCCCTCCACCCGGATGTGTACAAGCGCTGCTGGCAGGAATTTCATCTGTCGTCAGAGCCAGGTCTCGCTCCCCAGGGTCACCGCCAGGCCCACACGTGGGGAGGGGAAAGCTTAGCGCTGGCTGGAGACCCCACTGTGTAGGGCAGGCCATGTCCACCCGCAGGGCTTCCAGAAGCAACGATCTGGCCCCACCAGGGGCTTCTTAACCCACCCCTCTTAAGGGAGGGGTGGGCACTTGTCAGAGGTGGTGCGCGTGGGCTGTCCCGCCGCTGGAAGAACTTCGTGTGTCCCTTGGTCCCTTGTGAAGGAGCCACTTGGTACCAAGTGGCAGGTGGGCTGGCTGGGGGGGGGGGGCAGCTCTCTGGCCTTGGCAGGTGCGGTAGGCAGGGGGCTTGAGGGGACTGAGGCTGCCTCCACCGTAAGTGGCTCGTTTTTCTCTCCGCATCGGGGAGCGAGGCAGGCCTCTACATGCGGACTTTGGAATGGAGTGGATTCCGCAGAGGCAGTTGGATGCTTGGGGGAACGAGGCTGCAGCTTCCCAGGGGGGCCAGCAGAGGACAGCAGAGGGCAGGGAGCCTCTGTGGGCGGCTCTGACGGCTCCTCACCGGCCTCAGTCTCCCCACTTACCAATGGGAGCTGCAGGGCCCAGATGCCCAGTGTCTGCAGTTCACACGGAAGGCGCACCCTAAGCTAAAGGGCTGGGGGCCACAGCTACCTGCCCCTTCCTAGCCCCTTCACAGTGGGGCTGGGCGGGTGGGGGGCACTGTCCCCCAACCACCCCACCGTGCATCCGTGCATCCTCAGGACACTTCCTTTTCCCTGACTAGGTCAGGGCAGGAAGTCACTGGCAGGCCTTTCCCACAAGCCACTGCCAAGAGGGAGGGCAGCTTCCTGCCTCCACAGGCCGCCCAACCCCACCTGGGGCAGGGGGGATCCTGTCCCCTGCCCCCGGCCCCAGGGGCTCGGCCCGTCAGAGCCCCTGTCAGCACCCCCAGCTTCTCCTCTCCTCACCCCCCCATGCAGCCTGCGACGGGGAGGGGGGGCTGCCCCGACTGCCCCGCCCATTGTCAGCACCCGTTTCTGCCCTTGCGGCCGCCAGCCACCTGTAAGAGAGAACCCTGTATCACAAACCAAACCCTGCCACACTCCAGACACCTCTGCAGCCTGAAAGTGAAATCCCAGGGTCTTGAGGACGGGGTATCCTTGACCCCCGGAGCCAGGTTTCAGGCCTCGGCACCCCGTACTCTCCACGCCCCTCAGTCAGGGAAGGCTAACGGTTGCAAGGGCTAAAGGAAGCGAGGAGGCGGGAGCAGCGTGGAGGAGGGTCTCTCAAGCACAGGGAGCTCAGAGGCCTTGCTTGAGGAGGAGCGGGCCCCATTCCCTCAGGACAAGGAGGCCTGTGTGGCAGGGGTGAGGCGGCGGGGGCGGGCGGGGGCGGGCAGAGAGACGAGGAGTCAGCACATGCCGTTCTCGGCCTCCCTTTATTGGTGGCTGCCCCTCCCAGAGTGGACGGCGGGTGTCCCTGGGCCTGGCACAGGTCTGCCCGTGGTGGTGCAGCACCGTGGAGGGCACGTGATGTGGCCGCACGACTGGCCGACGATCACCTACGGAGGCGGCCCAGGGGCACAGTCTCCCCGCACAGACCGCAGGAGGGCACACCCCCAGGCCCAGCCTCTGGCCTCTCCCAGCCTGTGTCTGGGTAGCCTTGCTTCACCCAGCATCTCACCAAGGCCCCCGGGGAGGGAGGTCCTCGGAGGGCGTGGGAGCCTGTACCTTTGACCCACTAGCAACACGCACTCCCATTAACTCCATGCTCTCAACCTTCACCCGCAGATGCTTATTCCGATGCTCACCAGCCTCCTCCAGGCAGCCTGCTTAGATCAGCCCATTCCTCCTAGACCCCTGCTTTCTAGCCTCTGACCCCAGCCTCCGCATTAACCTGATGGCTGTGCGTCGGGGCCGGATGCCTGGTGGTTTGATTTCAACACCCAGCCTTCCACCCATACCGCTAGCACCCAGCTGCCCTCCTCTGCCTCCTGCTGCAGCCAGAGCTCAGGCCTGGAACCAGCCCTCAAGGTCCTGGTAGACCTGGCCTCGGGGTAGGCGGGGGTAGTGGGTGCAGATGGCACAGAAGCGCTCTCGCCAGTCTCCAAACAGCCTCACCCGGAGCCGCTCTCGCCAGGCAAAGTAGCGCCGGTAGCGGCTCTCGTTCATGCCCGCCAGGAACGAGGCCAGCTCCTGGGCTGTGCTGAAGTCGTCCACGTGCACGAAGGCATCAGCAGGTGCAAAGGCCTCGTAGGTGGCCCTCGGGGGCCCCAGCACCACAGGGACGGTGCCCGCTGCCAGAGCGTTACGCCAAAACTTCTCGGTGATATAGTCTCGGTGCTGCGAGTTCTCGAAAGACAGGTAGAAGAGGTAGCGCGCCACGGTGGGCAGCAGGCAGTCGGCACACAGAGGCCGCCCGTTGGCACGGCCGAACACATCCACCCGCAGGTGAGGTGCCAGCTGCCGGTACAGCTGCACGCGGCGCTGCTGCTCCCGGAAGTTGCTGACCACCCAGGCAGCCACGCTGCTCTTGGCCGGCAGCGGCCGGGCGGGCCCCTGGCGAGGCTCCAGCCGGCCGTAGGGCACGAAGATGTCCGAGTCACGCCGGTAGCTGAGCACCCAGTTAAAGATGCCACCGAGGCGGTGGAGGCCGTGGGTGTGGCTGGGCGACTCCATGGAGGCCCACACCCAGGGCTGCCCAGGTGGCCGCTCGGCCAGCGGAAGGCGGGCCCGCTGGCTCTGCAGCTCGCGGTGGTGGAAGACCACGACATCCGCGCTGGCCAGCAGGCTGTGGTTGGTGCTCAGGCGGCAGCGGGTCACCCCGTAGCGGACGCAGGTGTTGCTGGGCAGCTCTGGGGGCTGGTCGGTGAAGGGCCAGTGCCAGATGAGGATGGTGAGCGTGGGCGGCGGTGCGGGGGTGGCCCCGGGGGCCGACCTGAGTTGCCACAGGACCCATAGGGTGGAGAGCAGGGCCGCTCCAGCCAGCGTCCCCAAGGCCCGATGCCTCTGAGTGGGGCCACATCCTGCACGGGACACGGGGAGGAGAGGTGTCTTCCCGGCCTCACCCGCGAGCCCCTTCCTCCCAGCCCAGGTCTCCCCGGAGACCAGACACTCACCGGGGTTACTCATCCACAGCGCCCAGTTCTAGCCACCCAAGAATCTCCAATCACGGCAGCCACTAGCAGAGGCACCCTGAAATCACAGCGGCGCCCCCACGCTCAGCCTTCCTTTCATCTGCCCGAGATGAGAGAAACCAGAGCATCTTCCTGCTCCTGCCCCGCCCCCGCCCTCGTGGGGGAGGGGGGACCTTTGGCATCAACCACCGCCCTGGCTAACTCGCCCGCGTTCTCCTCTAACCCTCTGGCCGGGGGGTGGGGGGAGGCAGGCGGTTATAGGAGGGCGCCATCCGGAGCCCAATACCAGGCCAACCCCCTCTTCCCAGGAGAGCCCCCGCCGTAAAGGGCCCAGTCACTGCCCACCGCCCAGCCCCGGAAAGCAGGGTGCACGTCCCTGGGAGGCCCCTCCTGCGGTAGGATCACCCACTTCCCCTGCCCGACGCCCGCCCAGCTCTGCCGCTCCCGGACCCTGGCACTGCAGATGTGCCGAGCTCAGCTCTGCCAGGGGCCCGTGGCTTCTCGCTGGGGTGGGCCCCCCTCATCCCTGCCGCCCCAGAAGCCGGATTCCCAGAGAGGGGGACTGTACTGGGGTCCCGGGAGTGTCCGCAGCAGGCTGCAGCGCGTGCCCAGGACGGGCAGACGCCAGCCCGGGCCTGGCCCCAGGGTGGGCTGCGGGGCCACGGGCCTTCTTTCCTCCCCCAGGACGTGCGTCCGCGGAAGGCCCGGCCAGCTTGGAGTGCGGGCAGGGGCCTGCCCTCGGGGCGCCAGGCCTCTTCCTCCAGAGGGGGCTTTCCAGGGTGGAAAGGGAAGGAGTCCTTGTGTCCCCGACGCTGGCAGGTAGGGGGCTGGTGCCTGCTCCGGGAACAGGAAGGCAGAAGTCCAGGCGCCTTCTCCTCCCCCCACCGCTGCCCTCCGGCCGGCCCTGGGGGCCCAGGCCTGGAGGTCAAGTTCCTTCCCCTTCTGCTCCAGTTCCTCCGAGCTGGAGACGAGGTGGGCCTCCCCTGAGCTCCGGCCCCCTCCCCGTGCTGAGCTCAGCCGGTGCCCATCAGCCTCCTTCGGCCTGGCTGGACCCTTGCTGGGTCCTGGACGTGGCAGGGCCAGGCGCGCCCCTCGTGCTCGGCTTCCGGGGGCCTCCTGGCCGGTCAGGCTCTCGAATCTGCAGAATGGCTGTCATGGAAGGAAGAGCAAACAGGAACCACTGGCTGGGGTGCTGCCTCACCCCATTCTGGGGACCTTGCATGGCCCGCTGTCCCCATCCTTCTTCACTCTGGGGCGCCTGCCCCCCATGAGGACTAGACCGCTGCCAGGGCGGAGCCGGGAGCCGGCCTGAGATCCGCGGAGGAGACAGAGGCAGGTGCGGGAGGGGGGCAGCGTGGCGTCTGCGGGGCTCCCCGCCCCTGCAGAACCTCCGAGCTGCGGCGGGGCTTTGCGCAATGTGGAAGGAGGGCGGGGAGGCCGGAGGACCCGGCATTTGCCGGCCTGTGGTGCGCGTCCAGCAGCCAGGCCTGGCGCGCCGCCGGTGGGCACCGGGCCCCGCCCAGAGCCTGCGGCAGCTGCCGGCTTGTGCCCTTCCAGCTGCCCCGACGTTTAGGGGGATGCCCCGGGTGGCGCTGAGCCGTCGGCCCCACCCTGGCATCTCCCCTCTGGCAGGGGCCCCGCAGAGCAGCCACGCCCTGGGCCCCCCGCAGGTGGGCAGGGGGCAGGGAAGGGGCAAGGCCACCGCAGCCAGCTAGCGGCCTGGCTCTGCCTGGCGGCACCGTGCCCTTCCTGTTTGCACGGCCAGGCTGGCCGAGGCCTCACCACAGGCCTCACCCACACCCACAACCTGCTGCCTTTCTGGGTGATTCAGGGGACCCTCCCTGCCCTCTGCCCTGGGTCCGCTGCTCCCGAGTCACACACCTGCCAGCTCGGGTTGGCGGCCACAGGGCCCCTGTCATGGGAACCTGCCGGCTGCGAAACGGGGCCCCGAGGTTTGGCCTAGAAACAGGTCAGAATGAGAGGCTCTCAGTGGAAAGTCAAGAAGGTGAGAAAGCGTGAGTCAAAGGGAGAGCGGGGCCGCATCCTGCCGCCCCAGCCCAGGCCCTGTGACTCTCAGGGACGCAGGCGGGCACCCAACTCCTCCGCAGCCCGTGAGCACCTTGGGGCCCCCAGCTGAGCCCTCAGGGCCATTTCAGGGCCAGCCTCCCGGTGGGCGCCCACCAAAGGACCCACAGCTGGGGGTGGGGGGCCAAGGGCAGGCCACTGGCCGCCTCCCCTTTGCAGACAGCAGCCAGAGCGCAGCACCGAGGGCGGTTGGGGGTGGACCGAGCCTTGGCCCCAGCCTGGGGTGGGGGGTCTGCCTCAAGGAAGGAGGGCCAGAGCCCAGCTGCCTGAGGCCCCCAGGGTTATCCCCAGCAGGCCTGAGTCCATGCTGTGCCCAGAAGGCCCCCTGGTGGCCATGCTCCAAAGCCACCCGCTCCCTCGGGGGAGGGAGCAAGGGCCGCAGAGGGGAGCCAGCACACAGGGCATGGTCAACCACCAGGCAATGCTGAGGGTTCACGGACCACCTCCGGAAGGAGGCCGCAGGCCGCCACGGAGCTCCCAGGCTGCGGGTGCGGCGCGGGGGCTGTGCCGGGGGCCGGATGGTCTGGAGCGGCAGAAGGCCACGTGGACCAGCCCCAGGGCCCAGGCCCAGGCCAGCAGCGCAGCACCCGCTCTGCTACCCCCTCCCTGGCTGCCCAGGCCGGGAGCCCGTCCACGTTCTCATCCAAGACCAGCGCCAGGAGCCCCGCACCCTGAGTTTGCCTTGTCTTTCTGTTCTGCACGAGACCCGGAGTCGGGGTGCAGCTGGGGGCTGGGGCCCAGGAGCAGCCCAGCCAAGCACCCAGGCGGACAGGGCAGCGCAGGGACCCTGCCCATCTCACACGGTCTTGGCTAAGGGACCACCCCTCGCTCTGCGCCCAATGTGGTCTCACTGTCTTGCAGGGTAAGGGTCTTGCAGGGGTGGGGGCATCTCCAAATGGATGGGTATCACCTCAGGGTCTCTGCTGGGCTGTGAGAATGTCACCTTTTGTTACCTGTGCTCAATAAGGACCTCAAGCTGGGGAAGGTTGGTGAAGAGCTAAAGCGCAGGCGGGCTCTGCGCAGGGTCGGGGTGGGGCACAGATGGGATCAGCCTGTTGTACGAGAAGGTTGTTCGTGGCCAGGCCCCGGGGCTGCTCGGAACAGCGGCGGAGGGGAAGTGAGGCCACAGGCCGTGCGGAGGAAGGCGATGGGCCCCTCAGCCAGGACTCTCGGGAGTCCCTGCGGCGATAGGGCTTCTCTGGGCACTAAGCCCCCACCCCAGGGCAGCCCACTGCACCCCGGCCTGTGGGAGAAAGGGTGGCTGTATCTAGACCGAAGCAGGGACTGGCCCTGCCTGAGGGAGCCTGAGGCCGCCTGAAGCAGGCAGGGGGCAGGCTGCTGAGCTGTTCGGGGCCTTGTGGCAGGGAAGTGGGCCAAGGGAGGCCCGTCTGCCTGGAGGACCCCAGCCTCTGCCCTTCCTTCCCGGCCCCGACGTACCAGTTCCTGCCTCATTGCAGCTGCCCTGGAAGGGGGCCCCTCCTGTCTGGGGCCCTGGGGAGCAGACAGCAAGGGCCCTGGGGACAGAGGCTAGAAAAGACCTGGTGGCCGATCTCTGCTCAGCTCAGGCCAAGGAGGCGGGGAGAGCAAGGGTCCTGAGGCCAGAGCCCAGAGGACCTGGGTATGCAGGAACCGGCCAGCAAGCCAGACCACCTGGGCCTTCCTGAGAGGCTGGAGCCCTCCACACCCCATTCCCTCCTCGGCTTTGTCCCCTGGGGGCACAGATTAAGCGACAGTGGACATGTGATCATCACCATGCCCTCACCCCACACGAGTCCCCAGCTCCCTACACCTGCCTCCTCCCATCTCCATCTCCCACACCAGTGCACAGAAGGGAAGCCTAGGCTCCCAGCTGCGGGTCAGCCCAAGGCCACAGCCCAGGAGCCGGGGTGGGGGGAAGGGATTTCCTTTCCTGGTGGGCGCTGGCCCCAGAAATGGATGGTTTTAGGACAAGCCATGTGCTCCAAAGCAGGGGCAACCCCATCTCCCCCAGCCAGCCCACCAGCCTCTCCTCGGAAAGCCGTCTGTCCCAAATCGGCCTTGGCCTCCCCTCTCAGGGCTGCCCCCGAAGTTCAGAACTCTCGGGGTCCCTGTGTGGCTCAGTTGCTTAAGTGTTGACCTGATTTTGACTCAGGTCAGGATCTCACAGTTTGTGAGTTGGGCCCCACGTTTGGCTCTGAGCTGAGAGCATGGAGCCCACTTGGGATTCTCTCTCTCTCTCTCTCTCAAAATAAATCAATAAACACTAAAAAATAAATAAAAAGTTCAGAATTCTCTGGAACCCCACCCAGAGGAACGACCAAGGGGCTCCTGACCCCAACCCTTCCCCTCCCCCGGCTCAGTGGGGCAGACGGGTCCGATCCCTGCACCCCGTCCACATCTGTAGCAGGCTCTCCTGCTCCCTGAAAGCCCTCTGTACCTCTGATCACACAGTGCGCCCCCCCCACTCCACCTCTGCTCGGAACCTCCCCCTGAAGGTCCCTCCTCCCCTCCCCCAGCCTCCTTGCTCCTGGGTGGGCGGCTGGGGGAGCCAAGGCACTCAGGGCCCCTGCCACTTCCCCTCACCTGCTCCCCCCTGGTCTACCAGCCTGCATGCAGCCCGCAGCCCTCGGGCCCTCTGCCTGCCGTACCCCACACGCCCGGGTGTCTCTGGGGAGCCTGCAGCGCACCCACACCCACACCCGCGCCTGCTTCTTCCCCGCCTTCCGGCCCAGGTGGGCAACGGCAGCAGGCAGCAGTGGCGTTTGGGTGCCCCCTGGCAGCTGCGTGTGGGCGCCCCCGTGCCGCGCTCCCCTGCCCTCTATAGCATACATGGAACGGCGGAACGGGGTCTTTCGGGGAGGTGTACCAACTGCAGACCCGCCTGGGCCCCCATTTCACCCCTCTACCTCCCCAGCCCGAGGCAATGTTTCCGTAGGGGTGAGGCTACAGGAGACACGCGTAAGGCTGGCCCTCTGTGTTGGTGGAAAACTAGAGCCTCTCTTCCCAGCGGGACGCAGCCCCAGGCCCCACTCCAGGCCGGTCGCGGCCCCGGGCAGGGCAGGCGCCAGTCTCCAGCACACGCCAGGACGGCGGGTTTGAAATGAACTTTACTTGGCGCTGCCTCCTCATCGCGCCTGGTCCTTGGGGTGGGCCTCGTCCCCTCACTGCGTGGCCTGGCTCCCGAGGGGAGGGACCGCGGTCCCTGGCGGCAAGGGGCGGAGTCTTCTCGACGAGGGGCTCCCACCCGCACCCACGCCCGCAGGTGCCCTGGCCCAGCCACAAGCACGCCCACCTTCAGAACACGGTCTCTTTAATGGGAAACCCGGAGCCCTGCCCCTCCCCGCCCGTGGGCCATGCAGTCCGGGGAGAAGGTGGGCGGCAGTCCTCGGGTCACTGCGGCAGGGGCACGGCCAGCGACGAGTGATCGAACAGCGGGTTCCGGACCTCCATCTCGCCGGTCTGTGAAGGCCAGCGTCAGGCGGGCGGGGGTGCCCGGGGAGCGGCCCGGGGAAGCACGCCCGCCCTGCCCGCACTCACCGGGGCCAGGCCCGGGCACTCGTACACCGTGAAGTCGCCGTCTTCGTTCTCTTCGTCGGACGACAGCGACTCCAGCTCCTTGGGCGGCTCTTTATGCCTGGGTGGGAGGCGGGACGGCTGGGTCCTCCCCCACCCTCCGGTGCCAGCGGCCCAGCTGCAAAGGGGAGCCCAAGGGCAGGGGTAGCGGGGTCCGGGTGGGGTGGAGGGAGGGGGAGCCGCACCCGGCAGGGGGTGGGGGGACCAGGCGGGGCCTCTCACCGCTCCAGGCACCGCATCTGCTGCCTCTGGTGCTGGTAGTGGTACATCTCGGCGCTGTGCGCTAGCCTCTGGTCCCCGGGCTGTGCGGGGAGAGCGCAGGGGGTCAGGCCGGGGCGGGGCGGGGCCGGTGGGGCGGGGCCGTGGGGCGGCGCGGGGCCGTGGGTGGGGCGGCGCGGGGCCGTGGGGCGGGGCCACGCACCGAGATCCCGGGCGTCGCGGGGGAGCCCGGCGCCTGCGGGGCCGCGTAGTCGGCCTTCTGAGTCAGGCGGAGGTCTCGCTGCAGCCTGTGGGGAGTGGAGCCTGAGACCCGCGGGGTCGCCGCCCGCCGTCCCCAGCCCCCCGGTCCGCCCCGCGCTCACCTGCACCAGCAGAGGGCGGCCACGGCGAGGGCGGCCGCGCCGGCTACCGAGCACGCCACGACAAGCACTGCGGAGAAGGGGCGCGGTCAGGACGGCCTTCCGGGCGGGACCCCGGCCCACCGAGACCTACAGACCCACAGACCTACCGAGGGCGAGGCCGTCACCGCGCCCGCCCCGGGGCTCCAAGGGGGACATGTGCACCGGCCCAGACGACACAGGGGAGCCCAAGGAGGTGCGGGCCGTGGGCGCAGGGGCTCCCCGAGTGGAGGGGAGGCCCAGGTCGGGGCCCTGGCGGCGCTCCGAGAGCCCCAGGGTGGCCGCTGCAGAGAGAAGACAGGCTGAGGCTAGAGCACAGGACCGGCGGGGATCAAACGTGGTGGGGAGACACAGGGACACGGGCTGCGGCTCACCGGGCTCCAGGGGCCGCTGTCCGGCTTCAAGCTGGGGCTGGGCGGTGAGCATGGAGTGCCGCGGCTCCTGCCGGGCCAGCTCCTGGGCCAGGAAGTCGATCTCCTCCTCCAGCCTGGGCCTGGGCAGGCTCTCCCCTGGGGAGGGGGAGGGGCCATCAGGTGGAGAGGGTCCCAGCCCCTCCCTGGCAACACTGGCCGCAGGCGGCCCTGCAGAGAGGGTGAGGCCCATCCAGGAACCAGCCTCCGGGCCTAGGCCTCTTTCTCGGTCCAAGCTCCTCCCAGGCACCCGTGGTGGCCAGGGGACCAGGTACCAGCCTGCCTGCCAGCCCTGGCCATCCTGAGTTGCCATGGTGACAGCTGAAGGCGGCCCATATGAGCAACAGCTTTCCCAGGGAAGGGGGGGGGCAAGGCAGTGGAGGAGTCAGAGGAATGTGCCAAGGCCAGGAGGAGAAGGGAAGGGGTGCCCCTCACCCACCTGTTACCCATGCATCACTCCACCCCTTCTCTACCAAGACAGGCAGTGACTCAAGAAGAGGGGAGAGGCCCCATTCTGTCCCCCTCACCCCCTCCAAGTCAGCAGCAGGAACTGGAGGCATCTGTCAGAGTGCAGCTTGTGTCTGGGCTCCCCCTACCCTGTCCCTCACGCTGGGCAAGGTGCCAGGGCAGCCCAGGGGGTGGGGCTTGGAGAGCTCTAACCCCTCCCCTCCTGGAGTTACCCCCGCATTTCACACCACACACCCCTTGCCCTGGTAGGGGCTAACTGCCCCAGGCCTCGGCACACCACCAGGCTCAGGACTGGTGCTATCCGGAAAGATCACCAGGCCACTGGAAGACAGAAGAGTCTCTGACACTTAGGAGCCAGGCTGAGTGGCAGATGTGTCAGGACGGGGGGGGGGGGGCACGTCCTTCTCTCCCATACCCACAGGCCGGCGCATCCTGGGTACACAGAGGCCTTGTTGATCCTCCTGGAAGGGCTGAAGGCAGGGCCCACAGACGTGCGCGCCTGGGGGGCACCGTGCCCGCCTCTTCAGGGCGCAGTCCAGGCTCCCAGGACAGACGGCTGCATCTAGAAAGGAAGCAGAGCCAGGTCACCGCCCTGCTCGGCTCAGCCGCCGCACACAGACAGGGCTGCCCTGGCCACTCCTCCCCCACCGAGCTGACCCAGTCCGGCCTGGCTCCGGCCATTGTTCTGGGCAGGCCCTTCCTCCCAACAGCCAGAAATCAGGACCAGGAACACAGCAGCCCCAACACTTACGGGAACTCCCCAGCCCCACCCACTCCCCAGGGCCCACTCGGGAGGCCTGAGCCCGCCCAGCGAGGAAGCCGTCCCTCGCTGGGCGGCAGCACCAGCGCGCCTGGCCAGGGCCCGCCTCAGCTCTGGACCCTCTGTCCAGACTGGGAGCCCTGGAAGGTGGGGCCCAGGTCCCTCTCTGACAGGGGCAGCGCACGATGCTGGCCGCTCACCTCTCCCACATCAGGCTGCCCTGCAAGTCCCGGCAGACCCTCCCACAGCCCGAGAGCAGAGCTGGAAGACGGCGCAGAACAAGGGAAGACAGCCATTCCCCTAGCGTGTGACCGGGCCCCGCGCACAGAGCGTCACCAGCGTACAGAGAAGCTGCTGGGCTGGGGAGACCCAGGGCGGGGTCTCACTTGCTTCAGATACAGAAGCCAGGCCAGGGTCACTCTTGCAGCCACGCTGCCAGGGACCGGGGAGTCCCTGGGACTTTGGGCCTGAACTGCGGTGTCCTGTATACATGGCCAGTAGGCCTCCGTGCCTGCGTCCCTTCTCGGTTGCGGCTGAGCTGCCTCAAAACTAGGGAATGTCCTGAGGCCTGGGACACGGGTCCCAGTTACGGGCAGCAGAGTCAGAGGACCCAGGAAGATACAGCAGGCCCATCAATCCTGGCCAGGGAGGCTGGAATGGGGCATCTCCGGAGGCCTGGCCCTCTCTACCTAGCCCCCACCCCCACCCCCCACACTGCAGGAGGGCCATTAGGGCCCAAGGTACGTGAGGGATCACAGAGTTCCTGGCTCTGTCCTTCTCCAGACCTTGGCTGGCCTGACTTGGTTTCCTTGGTAACCTGATATTCCCAGCCTCCAGTCTGTAGTCAGGAGGTCCCAGCAGCCCTTGCGGCAAACAGGCAGACTCCCATCCTGGGGACCCCATCCTGCACCACCTTCGGTCAGCAGGTGCCAGTATCAGAGAGCTGGCCTGGGGCGTGGGCTAGTTAAACGTTAAGCCTGTGTCACCACATCAGTCTGCACCCCACCCACCAGCTGGGTGCCCAGCTGGTGCTCCTGGGGCTGAGAACCCGGAGTGCCAAGGGTAGAGGCCTGAAGCACAAAGCTGGCCCCAGGGTCTGGGTCCCAGAGGCCTTCCTACACTCCGGGTCCTCCAACCTAGAAAGACATGACTGCTGCCTGGCCAATCCTGGGAGAGCCCCTTCTCCGGCCTCGGGGTGCAGCAAGAGGTCCCAGGAACAGTGGCAGCTGGAGAGTGGCTGGCACCTCACCCCGAATCTTGGAGGGCACAAAGCGGATCAGCAGTCGGGATGGCACACGCCCACGCCAGGGGCTCAGCACAGAGGCTGCATTTCCTCAGGAGGCCCCACCCTTCATGCTTCTCGTGCCAAGTTCTCAGCAGGCAGCCTCCATGATCCCTGGCCAGCCATGCTCCGGGCCCCTGCCCGGGGGTGCTATGCCCAGGAGAACACACGGAACCATACGGCCCAGGTTGGCGCCCCAGCTGCACCACCTACCAGTCACTTAACTTCTTCGTACCTGTTTTCTCACCTGTAAAATGGGCTAAGAATAGCACCTCCCCTATGCTGCTGCCAGGGGAAGTGAATGAATGTGTGAGCAGTCTCCCAGTTCAGCCCCGGAGTGGGGGTGCATTTTGGATCCTGGGTTCCTGCAGACCTTCGGGCCTGGAGCCTCACTGCCCATCTGGGAAGCAGGCAGAGTCTCCCAGGACGCTGGGCTCCTCAGGCTCTGCCGAGCCTACCTCGTGGGAGGGTGGGGAGTGCCCTTTGGCCCCTAGCGCATAAGGGGGACCCTGCAGGGCAGAAGGTGAGGGAGGAAGCTCCGGACTGGAAGGCCTCCTGCCCCACTGAAGCCCGAACAAGGCCCTAGGCCTGGGACAACTCGGACCCCCCCACGGCAGCAAGGTAAGGTCCGTCCCCACCACCACGCGACGCACCGGGCAGGCAGCCCTGGACCGACACCAGCAGCAAGGCCGGTAGGCACCCGGGGCCAGACCCGCACCCGCGGAGCCCGAGAAGCGCGCGCACAGACGCGCACAGCACAGCTTCCCAGCGGCGGCCGGAGAGAACCCGACGCAGACGCAGACACAGAACAAGCCCACGGATCCAGAGACAAAGGCCAGACGCGCGTGGACTCCAGGAGCCCAGGGGAGGCCCCCTCCAGGGGAGCCCTTCGGGGCCCTCAGGCGCCGCGCCCTCCGGGCCTAGCCTGTTTACCCCGTGCCGGGCGAGGCGGGGCCTGCGCCGGACGCGCTCCTCACCCGGGCGGCCGGCGGAGGCCCCGCGCAGGGCCGCGCCGAGGACCAGGCCGGAGAGCAGCAGCCGCAGCAGCCGCAGGTGGCGCGGGGAGGGCGGGGGCACCGGCGTCGCCATCCTTCAGCGCCGCCGCCGGGGCTGCATGGCACCGCGCGGCCCGGGGCTCGGCGCGGGCTGCGGGCGCCGCGTCGGGGAGGCGCAGGGGCCGGAGCGGGAGGAGGGGGCGGAGGCGGAGACGCAGGCGGCGGGGAGGCGGCGGCGGCGCCGACGCTGCGGCAGAGGATCCGGGATCCGGGCGCGGCGGCGGGAGGCTCTCGGGGAGTGCGCCTGCGCGGTCCCCCTGCGGGGGCGGGGCGGCGCCTCCAGGCTGCGCCCCCTCCCCCTTCCTCTGGTCCTGGTTCCACCTCTTCGCTCCCGGCCTCGGGGCGCCCCAACTTCTGCGGTCTCTGCAGCCGGGGGCCTTCTCCGTTCTCCACAGAGCCGGCTAGGCCTCGGGGGGCTTCCGCGGGACCCTCTAACCTCGGGTCCCCTCTCTGTCGTCGGTTCCCCACCCAACCTCCACCCTTTCGGAGCGGGGAACCTGCCTGGGGCCTGGAGGCGCGAGCCCCAGGGACACAGAGACACCAGCGCCCACGGGCGGGGACGTGCGTCCGCACCTGGGCACTCAGGGACGCACGGGCAGCAGCAGACACCCGCAGGGCGAGGCCGGCCTGGTGACCGCTGGGGGGGACGGGGCGCTGCTCTCCGTGAGGCCGCCAGGGGGCAAGAGCGACCTGGAGCGGCCGGGAGCTGTCCACGGTCCCTAGGTGACAGCCCTCAGCTCCCTGAGGCCTCGCGACAGCCAGCACCTATGGGTGCACCCCTGTTACAGCGCACCGGTGCCTCCGGAGAGCACAGCCACCCCGCCCACCTGGAAGCCTCCCTGGGGCTCACCTCGCCGAGAGAACAGGGGTGAGCCTCCACTCCCGATGCTCTTCTCAGCCCTTTGTGTCTCACAACTCCAAAGGCAGGGCGGGCTGCCCTCGGGCTTGTGACACGGCTCAAACCCCCAGAGCAAGCACTGCCATTCTCCCCCAGGGCAGTGACCAGACCGAAATAGTGTCTACACTCACTTTCTAGAAAAGTTGGGGGCAGGGAGACACAGGCAAGACCATGCCTTCCCATGCTGGGGGAAAAGGACTAAAAAAGCAAACAAAAACCCCACCAGTGTTTGGGGGAGGAGGCTGCAGAGCAGCAGGTGGGGGCACCTGGTGCATCTTGGGGCGCAGAAGACCACGCCCAGGCAGGAAGGGAGCCGCATCCCAGTGTGATGGGCCCTGGGCTTTAAAGCCAGCCTCTTTGCGGGGTTCCTCTCTCTGAGCAATGGGCCCGGGGCCCTCCTGGTCCTGGTCGCAACATCCCCCCAACACCACTTCCTGCCAAGGGTCTGCCCTGTCTCTCCCCCCTTCCAACACTGACTGCAGCCACTACTCCCCACTTCTACCACCTCCACGCCCCGGGCCAAGTTAGACCACGGCCCAGCCCGTCTTGCTTGGGTCGCTGAGGCAGACCTGGAGGTGCTGCAGGCCCTGCGGGCGGGAGGAGGCTCAAGGGACGCAGGCTCTGTTAGGTCAGCCACCTTGCAGCGACTCCAGGCCACCCTGGGAGTGGGGTACCGGGGACCAGAGGACCAGAGTCTTTGGCCCAGAGAGGAAGGAAGTAGGAGGAGCCCAGGTCCACCCTGGGGACCAGCAGTGGCCCTTCCCGGCCAACACAGCTGTGGGGAGGGAGGATGGGGGCAGCAAGGAGGCCCCACCCTAAGAACATTCTCTCCACTGCTCTAGGAAGAAGCTTTTATTGCAAAAGTGTCACAAGTAGGCCCTGCGTTCCCAGCCTCCGGGCTCTGACCGGCCCTGATGCAGACCCAGACTCCCCAGGGCGGGGTGGGGCACCCTGGACACGCAATCCTGAAGTCACTGGCCCAGGGCTGGGGGGGGCGGCCTGAATCCCCCACCCCCAGGAAGGGGGGGAGGGGCGGGGGGCGGCCTGAATCCCCCACCCCCAGGAAGGGGGGAGGGGCGGGGGGGCGGCCTGAATCCCCCACCCCCAGGAAGGGGGGAGGGGCGGGGGGCGGCCTGAATCCCCCACCCCCAGGAAGGGGGGGAGGGGCAGGAGACCTTGGAGGCCGGAGGAGGCTGCAGCGGGCAGGCAGGGGCTGGATTCGGCTCCCCTCGCCCCGCCCCGGGCCCCCGTGGGCGCGGAGGCGTCGCGGGTGGGGCGCGGCGGGCGGCGGGGAGACGGCACCCGGCCGCCGCTAGATGGCGCCCGTGCGCAGCTGCGGCGGCTCGGCGGGGATCAGGTTGGTCTAGCCGAGCGCCCAGCCGACCGCGGTGTCCCCGGCCTGCGGGCGAGGGGCACGGCCTCAGCCTCCGCCGCCGGGAGGCCCCCCAGCCGCACCGCCAGCTCCTACCCGGCCCTGGAAGGTCACCCCTCGGACGGCGCGCTCGTCGAAGCCGTAGCCGTGGCTCAGCAGCCGCTGCACGAACACGGCCCCCGCGCAGTAGTCGGGCCGGCGGGCCGCTCCCCCGGCGCCCTGGCCTGCAGCTGGGACGGGCGGGGTCCCGGCCCAGGAGGAGGGCTGGCCGGCGGGGGCTGCACCCCTTCCCCCACACACACCCTCGGCCACGGCCAGAAGGGCCGCCCCCGTGGACTGCGCCCTCCAGGAAGAACGGCGTGACCTGTGGAGGCCCCTGCCGCGGGGATGGGCACCCAGGGAGCAGCAGGCTGGCAGCGACCTTGGCTCGTGGCCAGAGGACCAGAAGCCCCAGGCCCTCCGCACGGAGCTTGGGCTGGCCCTTTGTCCCCCGCTTTCCCACCCCCTAAATCTGCCTGAAACCAGACCCAGAGAAGACAGGACGGGGCCTCTGTCGCCACCGGAGCCCACAGACACGGTGCTTCCTCTCGAGGCCTGGCAGACGCCTGATGCTCCGCCTGGGCGCGCACCTCCATCTTCCTTTATCTGTGCCAGTGTCTAACCAGCGGCAGAGCCAGAAGCCTGGACGCTGTCCCCAAAGCCTGGCCCCCCACCCCTAAGCGCGGTTCTTCCTGCTGCAACCAGTCCCCACGCCCTTCACTCCGGGCGCCCTGCTGCCACAGGGCCTTTGCTCCTCCCTCCGTCCTCCACATCTCGCTCTAGGGTCAGGCCTCAGGGAGGCCCTGGAGGAGGGGAAGGAGGCCCCACCTGACCCCACGTCTGGCTGCAGACGGCGCCCACAGCGGCCTCCAGCTGCTGCAAGGTTGTCACCGGAAACCCCATCACAGACCGCAGGAAGTGCACGGTGTAGAAGAAAGCAGAGAAGGCCTGCGAGGGGTGCAGGGTCTCAGCACAGACCCCACATGCTCCAGGGCACCGCAGCCCCTGCACTCACGACGAAGTTGCCAGCCGCTGGAGGCTGGAAGACGCCGTTAAAGGCACATCGGGAGAAGTGGCAGGAGGAGAAATTGAAGAGTCGCAAGACGAGGCCACGGCAGAGGGCAGGGTCGCTGCCCCCCGCCAGGTGGGCCCTGGTGCTGCTGTTGAGGGTCTGCGGCCGCTGGGCCGCGGTGCACGGGGAGTCGTACACGTCCCGGAGCAGCACTTGGGTAGAATAGCCCCTCGGCCAGCAAGGGTGGAAGCCGTGAGTCTGGGGGAATGCAGGGCTGTGAGAGGCCTCGCGCTCGCTCCGAGCTCTGCCCGCTACCCCTGCCCGGGGCCTTTGGGAGGTCTCCCCAGAGGACTTGCCTGTCGAGCCTTTCATAAGTCTCCCCTTGGCAACATCGCTTTCTGCACTCAGGGGCAATCTGTGGCTCCCCTCTGTCTGCTGGACAAACCCCCCCCCCCATGGCCAGGCACTCCAGGCCTTTGGAGACCTGGCCCTGGCCCCCCTTTCTCCCCGGCCAGGCACTCCCCGGGCCCCCCCACCACCACTTGGCTTTGGCCCACACAGGATGCCTCCATTTCTACCCTGCCAGCTGATGAAGGCCCAGCTTTGGTTCCTGTTGCCTAGGGAAGCCTTCCTCAGTCCAGGCTCTGCTGTGGACCCTTGGCTCCCATGTCTCCTCGCCCCCCTCCCTCCAGGAGGGCACAGTGGTGCGGGTGGCCCAGGGTTGCTAGGGCACCTGGAGTGCTCCAGCGAGCAGCCTCCGGAGGACCTGGTCACGGCCATAGCAGAGGAAGCTGTGGGTGTAGACGCGGTAGTGCTGGCCGTAGAGCTGCAGCCGGACCTCATTGGCTGGATCCTCAGCTGGGCTGGCCGTCTTGAAGGTGATCTGTGTGGAGGCGCCCCCCAGGTCCAAGGCCCCCAGCGTCCCCTTCCTTGGCCGGAACCACCGGCCCACCCAGCCATACTGTGGGGAGTGGAGGTTGGGGTCAGCCAGCGGGTGGGTGCCATGGCCCCTGGCTCACTGGGCTGGCCATCGGGCCCACCTTGATGAAGTTCTCCAGCAGGTAGTTGGCTGTCACCCAACCAAACACCCCCTCCTCCTGGCCCGAGAGGATGTGGGCACCACGGAAATCAAAGGGATACTGGGTCATCGTCCGGGTCACAGCCGCGAGGACATTGGCCGAGGCCTCGGGACTGGTCAGGCTGCAACACAGGGAGGACTCTGAGGGGCCTCCTTCCCAGGTGGCCAAGATGCTCCTGCGGGGGCGCATTGGGTGCGGCCGATCGGCCGAGCGCGTCCCAGCCCAGCGCCGCTGCCGAGGGCTTGTGGGGCCCACCCTATGCCGAGGCCCTCGTGGAGACCAGGAGGGTCAGGGGCACACTCACTTGAGCAGGCGCATGCCTGCCGTGGCTCGCAGGTAGAGGGGCGTGCCCACGTGGCTCTCCTTGGGCACGTCTTGCAGCGCCTGGTCCAGGCATTCAGCAAGACTCTGGCCAGCCCTGGAAGGGTCGGCTGCGTAGCTGGAGATGCCCCCTCCTAGAGGGAGACAGGGAGATGGGCCCAAGCCCGCCAGGCAGCCCCTAGGAGAGCCACGGGCCGGAGGGGTGGGACCCTGGGCTCCTAAGCCAGGTGGCAGCTGAGACACACCTTCCCAGCATAAGCCCTCAGAGACAAGGGGCCCACCTGCCTTTGGGCCACCCAGAGTCTCTAAGGCAGCTGCCTGCACATGGGCGTGCCCCCAGGTGCCGGGATAAAGCACTAGGCATTGTCAATCTGGCCTAGCCTCCCAAGGGCCCTGCCTGGGTATGCCAGTCTTGGGCCAGGCAAAGGCCAAACCTCCCGGCCACTACTTGCGGCTCACTTTGTGGAACGCACACTGCTCGTAGCCTCCCCCAGGCCCAGGGTCCCAGGCTCCTTCAGAGGGAGCAGGCCCAGCGGCATCACGCGAAGGGGCCTGACATCAGAGGCTAAGGCCAGAGAGGGCCTGCGAGATCCTACAGTGAGAGCAGTGGGTGCCTCGTGCTCAGGGGCCTTGCCGCGTACGCCGCAGGAGCTGTGTTGGCCCACGATGCCTGTGTCATTCTCCCTGTCTGCAGGCCGCTTGTAGACGAACGTGGATGTGTGTGAAGAGCCAGCGTCCAGGACAATGCCATACTGGGAATGGGGTGGGGGGCCTGAGGCCATGTCCCCCAGCTCCCCGGGTCTCCACCCTACCCCACCCTGTGGCAAGATTGAAACCTTCAGAATAAAGTCCTGGGGCTCAGGCGGCAGGGACCACTGCAGAGACACAACTATTTGGGGAGAGGACGGGGTCAGGGGTCGACAGCCAGGAGCCCTTTTCTCCTCTGACTGCAGGAAGTTTCCTGGCCAGGGCAAGCTGGAGGGTTATGTCAGCGTCAAAGTCCTGGGGCCACCCTCGGACGCTTGCCTGGGGACATGTGCCCAGGCTCCAGGAGAGAAACGCAGCTCAGAAACCCCTGCACCCACTCTTTCTCGTCCTCTCTGGCCTCAGCCCAGCCTCGGGTCGTGGAAGCATGCCTGAGACGCCCCCTCCCTGAGCCTCCAAGCCAGCACCTCTGAGCCGGGACCTGGGCCCCTAAGGGGCCGCACGGGCCTTCCTCTCAGTTCCAAGGGCCAGATTTCCAACAGTGCGAGCTGCGCTGGAGAACACGCGCTCTTGAGCAGAGGAAAGGGGCCGCTCCGGCTCTTCCCCAGCCCTGACCCAGCCGCAGCCCTTGGCTACAGAGCCAACTCCGGCGACAGCCCATCTCGGGCTCCCGGGGCTCAGCGCACCCTCCACCCCCGGCAAAGCTCTCTTCCTGAAAGTCCAATAAAGGGTCAAGGGAGCCGGGGGACCCCCGGAGACTGCAGATCTGGCCTAGCCCACCCCAACCCCTCTAGGAGCAGCCCGCCTGCCCCGCCAGGCGCCCCTCAAGGGCAGCCCCGCACTGTCAGGGCCACGGGGGGGGGGGGGGGGGGGGCGCTGCAAGGGGTTCATCTCCCAAGACCTTACTTTACACCGTTCCAAAGGGGGGGGGGGTTGGGGGGGGGGGGGGGGGGGGGAGCCGGGCCGGGCCGGGGGCACAGGCGCCCAGGGCGGGGCGCGGGCGGCCCCGCCCACCGGCCGCCCGCGAGCGCAGGTGGGAGAAGTCGCGGCTGAATCACCCGCAGCCGCAGCCGCTCCCAGCGCCCCGGGTTGAGGCTATCGCGCCCGCTTCCTGTCCGCCCAGTGCCAAGACTCGCCCCGTCTGACGCGGCCCTGACCCCCGCCCCCTCCCCGGCAGGACCCGGAGGCTCCCCAGCGCCCGGCTGCGCCCCGGCCTGGCCCTGAAGGAAGCCGGCACCGCTGGCGACGATGCGCTTCCCCGCTGGGTCCCGGCCGTGCGCGCCGTGCAGCCAAGGGCCGCCAGGCAGCGGTGCTGACCCAGCCCTAGGCGAGCGGCGCGTAGCTGCAGGGGTCCAGTCAGGCCCTGGGGACATCAAACTGACCACGCTGGGCGTGCCCTTTCAGGTGCTGAGGGCTCGAAGCTGGAGAAGCCAAGCAACATGAGGCCAGCCCTACCCACACAGCCGTAGCACCAGGGTGACAGGTGAGGGCGCAGGCAGAGTAGGGGCAGGGTGGTCACGCTCACAGCGAGCGGAGAAACAAGAACTCGGCTCATGTGGGCCAGGCCCGGTCTCCCGGCTCAGGGCCTGGTCCATCCCCGATGCCCCCTCTGCCAGGGGAGCGGGGTGCCCGGGAGCCTGGACTGTGGAGGGGAGAGGGGAGGGGAGCAGGAGGCAGGGCAAGGAGGTGAGGGAGAAGGTCTCCCAGCCCCCGTTTTCCGCTTACAGGTCCCTGGAGGCTGGCTGGGGTAGGCAAGTGCTCAGGCGGCCCTAGACCTCAGCTCTGCCCTTAACCCCATGATAGCCTGGCCTCTGTGCTTTGACTCCCCACGACCCTGAGTGCCAGCCTAGCCAAGCGTCACCCTTTCCCCGGCCAGGAGCCACCCCCTCCGGGCCCTAGGCAAAACAGCAATTCCGGCACCAAGAATCCCCGCCATGTAACAGCAGGGAGCTGTGTGGCAAGACCACCCCGAGCAAGCGGCAGTGACTGGGGGCAGGGAGGTGGGGGCCCAAAGGGCGGCCTTTGATGGGGGCAGGGTCTGGGCAGCGTCCTGCCTGGCTGGCACTCGCAGGAACAATTGGGCTGAGACGCCGCGTGGGCTGAGGGTCTGGTGTCACAGGCCTGGCAAAGGAGTCTTTCTTTCAGCTCTGGACCCCGACAGCAGAAAGGGTGGGAACCCCAGAGATGGCTCAGCCTCCTCGCAGCCCCGTCTGGCTGGGCCCCAGCAGAGGCTGCGGGTGTGGCCAGCACAGGGCCCCGGCTCTGCCAGCACCCCCTGCCCCCCCCCCCCAGGCCTTTCTTCCACTGGGAAAGCCCAGAGGAGGGAGAGGCCTGTAGATCGGGTTGAAAAGGAAGAGACAAAGGGGGCCCACAGGGAGCCCAGTGCAAGAAAGGGCAGCTGGGGGCGCCTGCAGGCCCCCCCCACCCCGTGCTGCCGCCCCCACCCCTCACTGCTCTCAGCCCAAGCAGGACTCCCTGAGGTCCCGGTTGGTCCTCGGACGGAGGTCCACCGGCCGCGAGAGGGGGGGCCGGGGGAGCGGAGGCCTGGACTCCTGAGCGGAGGGCCCACGGCCTAGGGCCCCGATTAGTCCCGGAAGAGAAGGCGGGCAGGGAGGGGGCCGGGGCAGCCAGGACGGGACGAAGCCTGGGGGTGAGTCTCTGAACAGAAGCAGGCCTGTGACATCCCCCCTTGGTGCAGAGCCGTCCTTCCGGAGTGGAAGGCAGGCTGGGGGGCTGGGAAGAGCGGGGCCCTGGCTGAACCCACCCGAGGGAGGGGCCCCTGGGAGCCTGAGCATGACTGGGGGGAGGAGGCCTCCAGCTGTGCCGCACGTGGCCTGGCCCTGGGTCCTGGCAGAGGAATGCCGTTGCAGAGATGCAGTTAGCTTGCTGCTGAGATCTTGGCTGTGCCTGCCTCAGTCTCCCCGCTGGGAGCCACAGCATCTTACGGCTGAAACCTCTTAACCCGTGAAGGCCCTTCACTCGTCAACCTTAGAAATAAGGTCTGTTTTACTAGCAAAAATGGTTTATTTGGGAATAACAGAGTCACAGTTCAGTATCTTCAAGCTCCAGGAGCACTACAGGCATACCCAGCAGAGAGGAGAGGGTGCTGTTTGATGAGAAGGCAGAGGGCGGGGAGGGTTATTCTGCACCCGAGTCCACTGGGGAAAAGCCAGAGTTCCGAGTGACAGCCCGCGGTGAGTTTCAGGGGGTGGGTTTCTTATAGGGGAGGCTGGGCACATCTTTCCCTGGAGGGCCTGTAAGTCCCGATTCTTCCCGTGATTGGCATTTAGTGCTCTGGCTCCTCTTCCAGACACATCCAGAGTCCACTTTAGTGACGTTTCCCTTCATTAACGTTCACAACTCACTGCTGCCTTTCTTCATGTGCTCATTCAGTCATTCAACAAACACTTGTCTACCAGGGTCTGTGCGTGTACACTCAGCAGGGGGTGCTCCTGAGCTCCATGGTGCGGGCACAGGGGAGTCCCGCCCACCACCTGTCCTGAGGAGAGCAGACTTATCAAAGGGTCCCTGGGAAGGGGGAAAGGCTGACTGTGGCGAGGCGTAGCAGACACACAGAAGAGCAGGTGGGGCATTCACATCCGGCAGGAAGAGTAACAACCCGGGGGGGGGGGGGGGCGGCTCAGCGGTTAAGCATCCGGCTGGTGATCTCCACGCGGGTCTTGATCTCGGGGTCATGGGTTCATGCCCTGCACTGGGCTCCTCCCTGGAGGAGCTTTTTTTAAAAAAAAAAAAAAAAAAAAGAACAGGGAACAGGCACATCGAAGGCCCTTGGTCGTCCCACCCAGAGGAGTCCTTGGATTTTGTGTTTGTTACTCTCCTGTTTCTCTTGATAGTTTTCCGCTTATCGACCCATTTGCATTCATATAAATACGTATATCCCTAAATCAGACCGTCTGCGGCACTTCCCGGTTTGGGGCCGCAGCTTATGCTTATGTGCTGCACAGACGGTTCTGGAACTTGCTTCTTTCACTCACGTGACGTCCACACAGACCTCTGAAGCTGCGGTTGGCTTATTGCGGTCGCCGCTCCGCTTTCTGGCGCGGCTCCCCCGACGGCCGCACGGCATCCGTGAGCAGGGCACGTGGGGGCCTCTGGCTCCGGGCTGCTGTTTTGCGTTTGCACGCATTTCCCTGGGGAGCTTCCTGGGGACACGTGGGCGGTTGTGTGCCTGGTGTGCAGCGTCACCAGCAAACACGACGTTGTTTTCAAGATGACGGCGCCGGGCCAGGCACGGCAGTTTTAGTTCCTCTGCGTCCCCTCGCCGTGCAACCTGTGGGTTTGTGAGAAGCTGGTCAGCTGGGCGTCGGGATTGCAGCCGGGCTTGCGGGCTTCCCAGAGACGGGGCTTCCCGCGTGCTGTGAAGTGGCTGTTCAGCCTCTTCGTCCATTCGCTAGAGATTGTTTCCCTCTCTGTGCTCACTCGCAGGCACCCTTTGTGTGGACTCTGGACGCTCACCCTGGCAGTGAAGCCACGGACACGCATCGCTCCTCTGCCCCCTGGCGTCTGCTCCTGTAGAACTTCCTGTGAATACCAGGGGGTCCTAAGACGGTCTCCTAAGTCGCAGGGGCGCCTGGGGCCTCAGTCGGTTAAGCCTCTGACCCTTGGCTTCGGCTCAGGTCCCGACCTCACGGTCCGTGGGCTCGAGCCCCGCGTCGGGCTCTGTGCTGCCAGCGCGGGGCCGGCCTGGGAGTCTCCCTCTGCCCCTCCCCCACTCACGCTGTCTCCCTCAGAGTAAACGAATAAACTTAGAAACACATCTTTACAAAGAGTTTATTGTTTTGCTGATTGCGAGCCTTTGATCCACCTGGATGTGGCATCCGTGTAGGGTGTGAGGAAAGGGTCCCCGTGCCAGCCTTTCTGCCCTGATGGGCGGGCGTGCGGCCCGGTCCGTCTGCAGACGCAGGTTCTCCTGCGGCTCCGTGCCCACCTGGGCGCTCATTCAGGGAATGCTAGGGTGTCTTTTTTTTTTTTTTTATAGTTTATTTGTTTTTGAGACAGAGAGAGACAGAGCATGAGCGGGGGAGGGTCAGAGAGGGGGGGAGACACAGAATCTGAAGCGGCTCCAGGCTCTGAGCTGTCAGCACAGAGCCCGACGCGGGGCTCGAACCCACGGACCGTGAGGTCATGACCTGAGCCGAAGTCGGACGCTCAACCGACTTAACCGCCCCATAGGGTGTCTTGATCTCTGGGAGGAAAGTCTCCTTTCCCTGTTTCTTTTGCTGGAGCCCCGAGCTCTTCCACAGAAATCTCTCGAATCGGCTTACCACATTCCTTGAAAAACCCTGTCGGTATTTCAACCACAATTTGTCCTGAATCTAAACACCCGTTGTGTGTACGCATTCCTGGCGAATCCTCGCTGGCGCAGCCGGCAGGGGGCGCTCAGCTCACCCCGGGGAGGAGCAGCCCGCACGGACTCCGGGGAAGACTGTCCTTGGGAAGGACGCGTCAGTTCCCGCCCCACCAGGGACAGACCCGCTCCCTGTCTGCAAGCATCCCACCCCTGCGCTCACCAGTGGCCGTCACCCTGACCCCCGGCTTCTCTCCAGTGGACTTGGGTTCAGAGAAGCGCCTCCCAGCTTCCAACTTTTCCATAAAATAGTGTCCTCTCCTTCCTGTGTTGGATACGGCTATAGTTTTCCCAGAGATTGCAAAAGAATGCACAATTTTATTCTTTCTTCCTTCCTTCCTTCCTTCCATGGAGAGTGAGCTCCTGAGCAGCAGAGCGAGGGAATCTCAAGCACGCTCCACACTCCGCACGGAGACCAATGTGGGGTTCGATCCCACGACCCTGGGATCATGATCTGAGCCGAAATCAAGAATCAGATGCTCCGCCAACATCCCAGGCACCCTGTGACAAATTTATTCTCAGGATTAACAATGTGTCTCTGGAATGGGTTAGACTGCGCTTTCTCCTTTCCCTCTTTGGTTTGAATATCCGGGTTATATTGGCATCATCGTAAACCTTTCCTCTGGAAAACTTCGCATGGCATTTGCGTTGTCTGTCCTGTGACTAACGGGTAGAACTTGCCCGTAGAAGCACTCAGGCCTGGAGTTTTCCCTGTGGGTTAAAACCACCATTTCCATTTCTCCCCTGGTTATAGGGCTACACGGGCGTTCTGCTCTTGAGTTAATTTTGTATTTTCCTAGTAGTGTATCCACTTCAGATGGACTTGCATGACTTCTTAGTATCTGCCTAATTCCTGCCGCACAGATCACGATCTCCTTCCGTCGTGTTTCTAGCATTGACGTCCACCCCGTGTTGTATCCTTCACTCGTCTGGCCAGGGGTGTCCCTTCGGTGATGTTCTCTCTGAGGCGTGTTTTCTGTTTCACTGATTTATACTCCAATCCCTTTCATTCTACCTCGAGTGTATTATGTGAACAGGAATGTTAGTGTCTGTTTTGCTTGCCTGTTCCCCAGTGTCAAGAAAAGTAGCAAGTACGTAGTAACTGTTGGCTAAAAGTTATATATAATTTCTTCCTCCCAAATGTTTTGTTATTTATTCTGCTATGTCTCTTTCCAGCTTCTGAAATTCTGAAATTCAATGCCTAGTTCATTACTTACTCCCTTCTTTTCTCCTGATGTAAGTATCTGAGTGTCTGGATACATTTCCCTCTCGTCTATGTTGGCTGCATATTCTTTTTGTTTCCATTTAGGTCCGTTTTTTCACTTTCATTGTAATTTCCTATTTGATACTTGAGCTGCTTAGGTGTGTGTATTTTATTTGTTTTTTTAAATGTTTATTCAGGGGCGCCTGGGTGGCTTAGTCGGTTAAGCGTCCGACTTTCGCTTAGGTCATGATCTCGCGGTTCGTGGGTTCGAGCCCCGCGTCGGGCTCTGTGCTGACTGCCAGCTCGGAGCCTGGAGCCTTTTTCAGAGTCTGTTTCTCCCTCTCTCTCTGACCCTCCCCTGCTCACGCTGTCTCTCTCTCTCTCCTAGAAATAAATAAATATATATTTAAAAAATAAATAAATAAATAAATAAATAAATGTTTATTCATTTTTGAGAGATAGAGAGAGATAGAGAGAGAGAGAGAGAGAAAGTACTAGGGGGGAAGGGGCGGAGACAGAGGGAGACACAGAATCCGAAGCAGCTCCAGGCTCTGAGCTGTCAGCACAGAGCCCGACACGGGGCTCGAACCCACGAACCGCGAGATCATGACCTGAGCTGAAGTCGGACGCTTAACCGACTGAGCCCCCCAGGCGCCCCTAGGTGTGTGTATTTTAATATCCAGAGGCCTGGACTTTTTCTGGTTCCCTTTTTGGTGTTGACTTGGAACTTCCCTGCGTCCCGGTTAGAGCATGTCGCCTGTGTGAGATCCATCTCCGACCATGTTCTTACATTTGTCGCACTGGCTTTTTGGCCCAGTATATGGTCATGAATAGTTACACCTGTTCCACGTGTGCCTGAAGAGAATGTGTGTTCTCCAGGTAGTAAGTGTGTTGACCTAATTCTATCCAAGACATCAAATTATTAGTAATGTTCAAATCTCCTGCAGCCTATCAATGATTAAGGATATATGTTAACATTTCCAACTGTGATGGTAGGGTTATCCGTTTTTCCTTACTGTTCTCACGAGTCTTGACATATATACATTTATATCTTGAGTTAATAGACTTTAGTCCAAATGTGTGTGGAAATGGACACAGACAGCCTCTGTGCGTTTTCCCCAGACGCTAATAATTTCTACAACGACGCAGTAGCAACACCAAGAAATTGATTTGGTGCAGTCTGAAGAGCTCATCTGTTTCTGGTTTTGGTGCTCTTAAAAAAGTTTTTAGGGGGCGCCTGGGTGGCTCAGTTGGTTAAGCGCCGACTTCGGCTCAGGTCATGATCTCACACTTCCTGGGTTCAAGCCCCGCGTCGGGCTCTGTGCTGACAGCTCAGAGCCTGGAGCCTGTTTCAGATTCTGTGTCTCCCTTTCTCTCTGACCCTCCCCTGTTCATGCTGTCTCCGTCTCCCTCAGAAATAAATAAAAAATATTTTTTAAAAAAGAAGTTTTTAGGGGTGCCTGGGTGGCTCAGTCGGTTGAGCGTCTGACTTCAGCTCAGGTCACGATCTCGTGGTTCATGGGTTCGCGCCCCGCATCGGGCTCTGGGCTTGAACCGTGAGAGCATGACCTGAGCTGAAACGGGACAGTTAGCCGACTGAGCCCACAGCCGCCCCTGCGTTTCCCTAGTTTTACCCGCGCTAACTCTCGTGCGTGTGCGTCTGTGTGGCTCTCTGCAGCCATTGCTCACGCAGCCACGTGTAGCCACCTTAGCCAAGAAACTCAGCTGAGCCTTCCCACGAGTCCCTCACACCCCCTCTCTGGCCACGTCCACACGAGATCTCAGCCTCTGTAGCTTCCTTACTTCACATCGTGCATAAGGTCTCCTTCTGAGATTGGCTTTTACCGCTCAGCAACTTCCTTGACATTCACTCACATTGTAGAGCGTAGCAACAGCTCCTTCCTTCGATGGCTGAATCGTATTCCACGGTGTGGATGAACGTAGTTTGTTCAGTCAACCGCCCAGAGAAAGACATTTGTGTGGTTCTAGTTGGGGGCTATTACCAGTAAAGCTGCTGGGAACACGTGTCCCCGCATGAAAATGTCTTCACTTTTCTGGGATAAATGCCCAAGAATGCAGCTGCTGGCTTGCGTGGTGTATTAGGGTGCTTCATATGGGCTACATGTATATATGGTGAAGGAGAGGGAAAGATTTATTTTGAAGAACTGGCTCATGCAATTGTGGCAGCTGGCAAGTCGGAAGTCTGCAGGGCAGGTCAGCAGGCTGCGGGCTGGGGTGGGGGTCAGTGTCGCAGCCTTGAGTTGAGTCCAAAGAGCATCTACAGGCAGAATCTTTTCCTCTTTGGGGGGTCTTACCCTTTCCTCTGAAGGCCTTCAACTGATAACACGTGGCCCACCCACATTATGGAGGATGATCTGCTTTATGTAAATCCTAAACACATCTAATACTTACCTTCACAGCCACATCTAGATAGGTGTTTGACTGAATGAGTGGGCACCATACTCCAGCCGAGTTGACACATAAAATTAACTAACCATCATATATGGTATGTTATTATTATTATTAATATTTTGAGAGACAGAGTGAGAGAGCAAGCATGAGAGGGGGAGGGCCAGAGGGTGAGGGGGGGGGAGAGAGAGAGAGAGAGAGAGAGAGAATTGCAAGCAGGCTCTGTGCTGAGCTTGATCCCATAACCCTGGGATCGTGACCTGAGCTGAAATCAAGAGTCAGACACTCAACCCACTGAGCCACCTGGGTGCCACGTGTCAATTTTAGTCTTAAAAGAAACTACCAAAGTCTTTTCCAGAGTGGCTACGTCATTTGACATTCCCACCATTAACACATGAGCAAGTGTTTCTCCACATCTTCACCAGTGTATGGTGTTATCACTACTTTTAGTTTTAGGTATTCTGATTGGGGCATAACAGCTGAGCTCACTTTAGTGGTTTTAGGTTTTAATATTTATTTTTGAGAGAGAAAGAGAGAGAGCAAGACAGAGCATGAGCGGGGGGGGGGGGGGGGTGTGCAGAGAGAGAGGGAGACACAGAATCTGAAGCAGCTCCAGGCTCCGAGCCGTCAGCACAGAGCCCGACGCAGGGCGCGAACCCACAGACCACAAGACTGTGACCTGAACTGAGGTCAGATGCCCAGCCGACTGAGACACCAGGCGCCCCTCACTGTAGTTGTTTTAATTTGCAGGTATCTCACGGCTAATCGCAATGAACACCCTCTCACGTACCTACGTGCCGTCTGCAGATCTTGAGTGAAAGGTCTGCATCTTTTGCAGCTCACGGGGCGATGGTAAGTGGAGGCTTGTTCTGGTTCGCTGCTAATTTAAGCTTTTCATCATTAGGGAGCTGCTCTCTGCGTCACTAGCAATGTCTTTTGCTTTAAAATCTGTTTTGTTTTATATTAATACAACCACTCAAGCTTTTCTCTCTCTCTCTCTCGATGCCATATTTTAGGTCTGTCTCTTAAAACAGCTGAGTTTCTAAAACTCCAACCTGAATTAGAGTTTAATCCATTCATCTATGTTGTGATTGCAATGCAGCTCCGTCCCCTTACTGTGTTTGGGGGTTTTTTGCTTTTTCTTAAAGGTCTAACTTCTTTTCCCTTTTCTCTCCCCATCCCCTGCCTCTCCCTTCGTGTGAAGGCGCCACCATGGAGCCGCTGTGGCACCGGGCCCTCCTGGTTATTTCAAGACACATTTAATAAAATTCAAAGTGGGTACCTTGTCCCTTCTTACGCACAGCTCAAGCACTGCCGACCGCCTCAGCCGCCGCCTTCCCCGCGCCGGGCAGACGGGGTCTGTCCCCCCCCCCAAACTAGCGTCACTACTACTGTATATAGTCCAGGCTTGCTTAGACTTCACTATGCATTTGGGTTGGTTTAAACATACGTGCTTGGGGGCGCCTGGGGGGCTCAGTCGGTTAAGCGTCCGACTTCGGCTCAGGTCATGATCTTGCGGTTCGTGGGTTCGAGCCCCACGTCGGGCTCTGTGCTGACGGCTCAGAGCCTGGAGCTGCTTCAGATTCTGTCTCCCTCCCTCTCTGACCCTCCCCCACCCCGCTCACGCTGTCTCTCTCTCCTAGAAATAAATTAAAAAAAAAAAACATTTATGCACGTATAGGAGGATTAGGAGGAACTTAACTGTGGAGCGAGGGGGAGAAGAAGGGGGAAATGGTGGGGGAAAGGGAGGGAGGCAAACCATGAGAGACTCTTGACTGCTGAGAAACAAACTGAGGGCTGATGGATATGGGGGGTGAGGGGGGGATGGGCATGGAGGCGGGCACTTGTGGGGATGAGCACTGGGTGTTATGTGGAAACCAATTTGACAATAAACTATTTGTAATTAAAAAAACATTAAAAAAGTAAATAAATAAAAAACATACGTGCTTGTTATTTTGTTCTTCCTTGGAAAGGCGGTGATTCTGCCCACAGCCCTTGAGTAAGGACTGGACCGAGAGCTGGCTTCCAGGGGACAGACGCGAGCCTCTGACTCAGGGGCTCCGGAGCCGGGTCCTCACGGCTGCTGCTCTTGGGTCTCTGCTCTGGAAACCCGCCGCAGGGCTGGGAGGGCGGCCCCAGCACACGTGGGCGCCGTGGCCCCGAGCCTCCAGGCCAGGACCGGCCAGCACAACCGCTCCCGAGTTCCTCGCCCACCGAAACGGCGAGAAACCAGCTACTGATTGGGGGGCTCAGCTGGTTAAGACTCGGGTTCAGCTCAGGTCACGATCTCACAGTTCATGAGTTCAAGCCCCGCATGGGGCTCTGATGGTGCAGAGCCTGCTTGGGATTTTCTCTCTCCCTCTCTCTCTGCCCCTCCCCTGCTCGTGCTTGTTCTTTCTCTCAAAATAAACATTTAAAATAAAATAACTCTTGCTTTAAATCACTGAGCTCTGTGTTAATTTCGTCCAGAAGCAGTAGAGAATTCATCCTTATTCAGGATTCCTTCTGGACTTGGGCCTTTTTTCTGAAGTCCTTCCTCCAGATTCTCCTTCAGCCAAGTCCTATTGGTGGCGAGCTCTCCATTTTTTTTAAAAATGTTTTTATTTTGTCCTCATTCCTGAGTTTCTCTGGGTCTGGCCTTGGAGGTTAGTAATTACACATCTTGGCCGTCAGAGCCGCCAGGCTCCATCTCTGCCGCCGGGGCCCCTGGAGGCCGCTGCTTTCATCTCTGGGTCCCTCGTGATCTTGTGAGAGAAAACGTGCGTTCCTCCTCACTCAGCCTGGCCAGCAGTTGTTGGAATTTCTGGACCCGGAGACTGAGGTTTTTAGACAATTCTGGGAAACTCGAAGCTAGTTTATCTTCACACATCGCACCTCCTTCCTCGTCCCTTTTGGGAAATGCAAACGGATGGGTGAGCCTCTCCGTCTGCCCGTCAGGACGCCCCTCGCTTGTGCTTCTGGTGTCTCGGGGTCATTTCCGAAGCTCGTTTTTCACTAACATTTTCATCTCAAGTTTAGCCCATTTGAATTTCAATTTATATTTTTCTAGAAGTTTCTCTTTTTAAGCATTATCGCCCATCATCATAGACTATACTGTCACAGAATAAGAATGTACAAAGACTCTTCCTTGTTCGTATTTTCAAGAATCTTTTTTATTTCTTTAGACGTATAAAAATCATCTTATATTTTGATAATTCCACTGTCTGAACGGTCTACAGAATCAGTTTCTGCGGGCCCGTGGGGGACGCTCTCCTCACGGTGTTTGCCAAAAAATCTACCTTGGAGAGGCTCATTTTCCTCGGAGTTTGAGCTCCGTGAAACCCTTCCGGCCAGGCGAGGTTATGTCGTCCGGGACGGGGATCCTCCGTCAGGGACAGTGTCTCACCACCACTGCCCGACGGGACAGTTGTCAGTGTGACACTCCCAAGGAGGTCAGCGTCACACGGGCAGGGACAGCCCCTCCCCCCTCGACTCACTCGGCCCCAAATGTCACCAGTGCTTTGCTGCAGAACAGGTGTGCCTTCTGCCAGCAGCCGAGGACCACTCAACTTCTCCCCCGGGGGGTCTAGCGCCCCACAGGCAGCCTGACGGCACACGGCAGAGAGCACGTGTGTGTTCACTCCGCACGGAGCCCCGAGGACAAGGGGGTCCTATCCCTGAGCTGCCTGCTGACTCCACACTCCCCTGTGGCTGAAGGGGCACATTCTGTGGAAGGTCTCCCGCTTCCTGAGCTGTGTGAAGGCAGAACAGGGGACGCGGAGCCTCCGGGCTGGCAGGCACCCCAGAGGTCACTGCTGCCGAGCCTGCCCCCCCGCAGGCCTCCGGGCGGTCCTTCACTCCATCCCGGAGGGCTGCAAGCCAGGGGAAGTGGGGGGGGGAAGGGGGTTCCACCAGATGCAACAGCATTTGCAAACCAGAGGGGGGAGGCTGACTGTCCAGCCTTGAATCACGTGGGGTAGGTCCTGGTGGGGGTGCTTGGCCTAGGAGGAGCCTTGGGGCACGTCCAGGAGGCCACATCCCTCCTGGGGACAGGGCCCTCCCCAGGGCAGGGTCACACCGGAGCGACCCCGGTGACCAGTCCTGCCCTGACCGGGGTGTCCGGTGGGCCCAAGACCCAGAGCCTGGGTCACGGGTTTCGCTGTGGGGCTCAGTCTTGGCAAGGAGTGACAGCTAACCCAAGGTGTTTTAGGGTCTGGGGTCTGTGAGGAGGGGGAGGCAGGCCAACTTTGGCCCAGACATCAACTCTGATCGCTCTCCCCCAGGATCAGACACAGGCCGACCCCCCGGCTAGAAACCACCCCTCATCTCCTCCACGTGCCCCCGGCTGAAGGGCAGACACCCCTAGGCCTGGGGCTCCTGTGCCCAATCACCTGTTGGGCCCCCAGCTGCTCCAGTCCACCTCAGGGACCCTGACTCAGACCCCCGCCCACCACCCCAGCGGCGGCTCCAATGTGGCTCTTGGCTGCTGTGTGTGAGGCGCCCTCTGCTGGCTGCGGTCGGAAGTGCAGCCTAGGGGTGACCACTATCTTTCGCCGGAGACCCCAGGTCAGAGAGGACAGGCCTGCCACAGAGCCCGCCAGCCCAGGGCTGCCTGAGACCCGGTAAACCTGAGGAGGAGCCCCCACTGTCCACTGACGGCGGCAGGAGCAGCTTCAGGCTGTATTAGCATGATGGAGCCCCCCCAGCTGAGCCCCTCCCCTGAGTCTGGGACCTAATCCGTATCTGGACCACAGCCTGGCTGCTGGGCGGGGGGCCTGGGGGTGCCCAGGCTGGAGGAGAGGGAGAAACCCATGTCCAGGCCAGTCAGGTGGCCTTCAGCCAAGTGAGGCTCAAGGAGGTGACTGCCAGGCCAGGTCCCAGGAGCCCCGTGGCCGTGGCCAGCTAGATGAAGGTGGAGTCCAAGGGCCCAGCATCCTGCGGGCTGAGGGCGCGCGCCTCAAACAGCTGCTTGATGAGGGCCGATTTCTCCTGCTCCAGCTGCGTGATGCGCTCGCTCTTGCTGGTCACCTCCTGGGCAGGCGGGAGGTGGGTCAGGGCCCATCAGGCCTCCAGCCCCCACCCTGCGCCCCTCCCCACACCTCACCTGCGTGAGGAGCCGGTTCTGCTCTTTCAGCATCAGGATGGTCTGCTGTTGCCGGCCCGGGGCTGACGGTGAGGCGGGGGCCGGGGCCAGGCACGGGGCCCCCGAGGACGATGAGGGCAGAGCCTATGGGAGGCCACGGTCAGGCAGGCCTCGCCTCCGGGACGAGGGGGAGGGGGCGCGCCAAGACGGGCAGGGGCCCCAGGTGGGCGCTGGGTGGTCTGGGGGACACTCACCCTCCCGCCGCAGGCTGCAGACAACAGCTCCCCCAGGCACCGGGCCACCTCCTGGACCTTGGGCAGCAGCCGGCCCAGTGGGAGGGGGCTCGCCTCCGGCCCAGAGTCCTGAGAGGAAGGCAGAAAAGGAGGTCAGAGAGCAGGATCTGCCACCGTGCCTGGGGGAGTCCTCACTCATCTCCCAAATTACTGCCCCAGCAGAGAGGGGCCCATGGGAGCTGGTGGTCACCCGCTCTGGGGCATCGTGTGTCCTAGGGGACACACAGTGTGTGTGGGGGGGTCCCCGGCACCCTGGGAGGAGGGATGGCCCATGTGTCCTGGAACAGGGCAGTCCAGGGTCTGCCTGGGGTTAGGGGTGGCTCCTGCGTGACGGGGAGGGCCCCTCCGTCCAGGGACAGGGCCGCCTGGGCCGCCTCGTCACTCACCGCACGGGCGCTGCTCTGGCCCAGGCGGCACTGCCGCTCCTGCACGCGCCGCAGCTGCTGCTGGTACCAGTCGCGTCCGCGAGCCATCATCTCCAGCCCCTGGAGCAGCACCTCCTTCTCCTGCTCCAGCTCCTTCATCTGCTTCAGCTGCACATGCAAGTGAGCACCCACACGCGAGTGAGCACCCGCACGGCACACACGCCTGTACGCGTGCGAGTGCTGCGCGTGCCCGCGCTGGGAAGCCCCTCCCCGCTTCTCCTCCTGCAGGCGGGGCGGGAGGGGGGGCTTCCCCGGGGGAACACGGGCAACGCCCCCAACTCAGCAGCTTCCGAGCTTCGGGAAGCAGGCTGGTGCGGGCAGCTGGGGGGGGGGGGCAGGCCCGCTGTGTGGTGCCCCGAGGCCGCCTTCTCCCCAAAGGGCTGCTTCATCTGGCCTAGAGCCGTGTCTCACGTGGATTCAAGCCCAGCCGTGGGGACAAACGTTTATAATTAACTGACATTCCAGCCACAGGTCCCCCAGAACCCAGCCTTGACTGCCACCTCCAGGCAGAGGGGTGGTCCAGCCGACCAAGCGTGGGGGCCAAGTCCTAGCCCAGGCCGGGTGGAGATTCCCCCAGAGCCCCCACTCACCAGGTCACAGTCCACGCCGTTGGTGATGGTGTGCCTCCGACGTTCCCCTCGGGCACGGGGCGCCCGGTGGGCATCGCCCAGGCCTAGCTCCCGGGCCCTGCAGGCTACTGCACCTGCCGCAGAGGGGAAAGACCTGGCTCACTGCCAGCCTGCCTAGTCAAGCCCAACGCCCCCCACCCTGAAGCCTGGCGGTGCAGAGCTGCGTGTCCAGCCTTACGTGTCCCTGGGGTCATGGGGAACTCAGAGCCTCTGCATGGACCCTCCCCATCTCAACCCATCCTGGGGACATGGGCAACGGCCCAGCGCGGCACACAACCTGGCCTCTGCCTGGTTAGGGCTGGTTACCCGCTCGATCCCCACCAGCTCCCCTCACCCCTCCTTTGGGGAGGGCTGTGTGGCCACTGAGGCTGCACACACAACACAGATGCGTGTGCCACACTCGTGCCCCAGCACGAGCGCCCTGGGGCAGGGGCTTTACCCGGTTCTTCTCAGCACTCGTGGTGCCCAGGGCACTTCAAGCACACTGCAGGGGCCCATGGGCTGCTAAGTATGGGGAGACTGAGCAGGCCTCTGGTCATCCCTGCTTCCCCCTCCTGGTCGGCCAGGGCTTTTAGGGGCGACAGTTGGTGCAGGCAAAACGCGAGGGCATGCGTCACCTGGACCTAACTTTTCCCAGGAAGGATAAAACACCACGTTGGGCCGACACCTGCCACACCTGGCAGTAACAGGGGCTCCACCTGCAGCAGGGTGTGCTTGGCAGTGAAAGGCCAGCAGGGCCAGCTGACTTCCCTGGGGGAGGGGAGCATGTGCAGGGCAACCCAAGAGGGGCGGAGCGGGGTGCAGGTGTGGAGGCGGTCACCCTCCCCTGGCTCCAGAACCCTGTTCCCCCACACCAGGCTCAGCCTCACAGGCCACGCCCCCGGCCCTGGGAGGGGACACGTCCACAGGGCCGCCACCAGGTCTCTACAGGCAGACAGGCTCTGAGCCAGCCCAGAGCTCGCGTCCCAACCTGCCCGTGCTGCATGGCTGGCACAGAACACGCAGCAGAGGGAGGCTGGAGGGCGCGGTGCGGGGGCAGCTCCCGATTCCTGGATGGCAGCATGGCGGATGTGCAGGGTGGCCGGCAGGCGGACGCAGCCCTGTCCCCATCTGGGCCTGAGCTAGCAGCCTGTACCCACAGGGCCAGGGCAGGCTCCCCCAGGGGAGAGGGGAGGGGCCCCTGGGTCTCTGGAGTGGGGGCCTCTGTGAATATGGGGGCTTTCTCTTCCTGGGAAGCTGGGGGGCCTTGGAGCTCCAGAACGCGCCGTGCCTCTTGTCTGGGTCTCTGCCTGGAAGAGGTGACAGCGGGAGCCTGGCCTGAGACTAACGCTGCCCACAGGGGTCAGGCACCCGGGCTGCAGTCCGAGGCCTCCCAACCCCAGTCCCACAGCCGACTGTCAACTACGAGCAGCCACAGGGATGGCGCTGGCCCTGCGCTGAGTGCCCCCTGCCTGCCCACACCACAGGGACAGCGTGCTTGGCAGTGAGGAAGGGGAGGCAGCCTGGGGTGGGCTGCTGGACGGCTGCACCAAGGAGGCCAGGAGCCACTGTGGCTCCAAGCCCAGTTATGAGGCTGGGGGATATGGGCAAGGCTGGGGCGGAGGTCCCATGAAGCCAGCAAAGTGGTGAAGGCATAGAAAGGGCTGGCTGTGGCCATGGTGGCGGGTGGGGGTGGGGGAGCACAGGGGCAGGCGGAATGGGCTGAGGGGTCTGGACCCTGCCCTCAGCCATAAGGCAGGTGCTATTCCCAGGGAAGACACTGGAGGGGCCCACAGGGGAGCCGTTCAGCCGCCTCCTGTCACTGCCAACTGAACCGGAAGCCAGGCAGGGAGCTCGCAGGCCATCCCCAGTGGCTGCGCCTGGGTCTCTCCCTGGTGTCACCCCTGAAGGCCTTGAAGATTGGGCTGGAGACCCACCCACCGCTTTCCTCCTCCTGCGTCACCTCCCACCTGTCCTGGCCTCATGGTGGAGGCAGCAGGTCCCGCAGCCTCAGCGGAGCTGCCAGACTGAGAACCTAAAAGGGCAGGGAGGCCCCTCTCTCCTCCGCACTGGAGAACTGCCTCGGCAGCTGTCACAGGTGCCGCCGAGGGCCTGTGTCCCCACGTGTGCGGCGGGGGGATCCTCAGCGCCCAGCTCAGGCCTGCACAGCGGCTTCCGGGCGGGGTCTGCGGACTCACCCGCCAGCCCCGGGCCCGGCAGCCTCCCGCGGTGGCGGCGGAGGGGCTGGCCCGCCTCCCGGCCCCCGAGCACACCGGGAAGCCGGGAACCAGGAGGCTCTCACTTGCAGGCGCCCCCGGCTCCCGGGCCCGGGCAGAGCAGCTCGCCCCCGCCCTCGCCCGCCGCGCTTGTCTGGCTCCTGGCCGGAGGCGCGGGTCTCGGGGGCGGCAGGGGGCGGCTACGAGGCGGGGCTGGAGGCCGCCCCGCACTCACCCGCGTCCGCGCTCGGGCTCCGCTCCAGCGCCGCGCCCTGGGGCCGCTCGGGTTCCGCGGGACCGGGCGCTGCCTCTGCGGGGCCGCACAGCTTCTCTAGGCTCCGGGCCGCGCCGCCGGGCGGGGGCCGCGCCCCCGGGGGCAGGGGCTTCCTCTCCAGCAGCGTCCGCGGCTCGTCGGCCGGCGCGAACGCCAGGCGCGGCGGCGGCGGCGGCTGACCCCCCGGCCGCACCGGGCCGCCTCCCCGCGGGCCGCCGTCGGCGCCCGGCAGCGAGGTCCGCAGGCCGGCCACGAAGCGCTCGAAGGTCAGGTAGCCGCTGGCCGGCGCGGCGCGGCGCAGACCCTCCAGCACGCCGCGGGGCAGCTCGCGCGCGTCGGCGCCCTGCCAGCGGGACTCGATCTCGCGCAGGTGCACGCAGCCGCGCCGCCGGTCGTCCAGGATGTCGAACAGCGTGCGCAGACTCTGCAGGAAGGCGCGCGGCAGCCCCTCGGTGCCCGGCGCGGCGGGCGGCCCGCGGCCCGGCTCGGCCATCGCGGCTCCGGCCATGGGCAGCCGCCAGCGGGCTGCGTCCGGAGCGCGGTCCCCGCGCGGCCCGACGGCGGGGCCCGGCCGGCGCGCGCAACCCGGCGCGACAATAGCGGCGACTTTTTGAATGGACCCTCCTCGTGGCGTCAGAGCTCGTTAGCATTCGCGGCAGCCATTGGCCGAAGCCGGTCCGTCTGCTCCCGGATTGGCTGAGAGGCCGCCAGCCCGGTTTGATTTTTCCGCCGCGGGCCCCGCCCCGCGCGCTCCCGCCGCCGTGCAGGGAGCGGCCGGGGATGCGCGTCGGCTCGGGCACTAGCGGGGGGTGGGGGGGCGGTCCCGACCCAGCCCCCGACTCAGCCCCCTGTGCGCCTCGCGGGCGGCGGGCGGAGCTCCGAGCGACCCCTTCAGCTCCCCTTCGAGCCCGCCCCCCCAGCTCTCTGGCGGAGGCTCAGCCCTTCTGAGGGGCGGGGCCCGGCGCCCTCCGAAAACCTGTCCCCAGGTGGCCTCGTGGGGTAAGGATGGGGAGCACCCCTCCTCCAGGGACTCACCCTCCCCCTCCTCCCCTGGGACTCTTCGCGGGGGGTCTCCGGGCCCAGGCACCGTGACTCTGGGGCCCGTTCAGGAGGAGAGTCCCCGGAGGCCTGGGCCCCAGCCGGCCGGGCGCTTCCCTCACAGAGGCCTGTGTGTCGGCGCTCCTGCTGGCTCCTCCCCGCGTCCCTCGGGATCGCCTGGCCTTTCTTGCCGACCGCAGGACAAAGCCACTTTTTCCTGTGTCCCCAGATCCCCATCTGCTGCAGCCTCTCCCCTGGCTGGGCCGTGCCTCCGGCCGCGCTCCTGGGGAACAGCCCTGCTCCGCTCCCAGCCAGCATCCAGTCGACCCGCGGGTCCGGCTGCAAGGGGGCTGGGGCCCGCCGGGGGTCTCATCCAGAAGGGGACTTCCTTCCTCTTTCCAGGGCAGTCAAGGGGACTTTCTTCCTGCCCAGGGCCATGAGGTCAGCTGGGACAGGTGCCCTGTCCACGAGAGCTCCTCTGTCAGGCCCTCCTGACTCCGTTCTGAATGAGACTTTCCTTTGCTACCTTTCCCGGTCTTCAGAGTTGAGGCTCCTTTATGGTAAGGAATTTTGGAAGGACCTAGAAAGCTGGGAGCCTGGAGGTTCCCCCTGGAGCCTGGTTCAGCCCGGGCCTCCCCTTCAGGGACAGGACTAGCCAGAGTCACAGAACAGCATTCAGGCCGCCTTCCCTCCAGTTCGCCCCTCCCCCCCATCCTTAGGGTCCCCAGCATTCTCTCACCGCTGGGCCCTTGCGCACGTAGCTCTCCTACAGGAGCGTGTTTCCCTGTCTGCTCCTGGCCCATCACTGTGCAGCCTTTGAAACCCCTCAGGTCCCTCACCCACCCTTGGAAGTCTGGTTGGATGTCCCGACCTTCAAAGCTGCTTTCTCCTAGCTCTCGTGCCTCTGTCCCCACGGGTCCCTCCCTGGGCTTTCAGAGCCACCCCAAGGCCTGGCTTCAGCTCACTGTGGAGGCTTAGTGGGCAGCCGGCACGTGGGAAGCCTCATTCTGGATGTCACAGTGGAAACGCCAGCCTTGGGTGGGATGGGCAGCCTGGGGACAGCTCTGTGGGGGGCTGTGTAGACGTGCAGGCCGCGGCCAGCAAGTCCAAGTCCTGCTGCTACAGCTCAGGATTGCAGGACAGCATGGCCAGAAGCACCCAGGCCCGGGCCACTGCGAGCCTGAGCCCACCGTGCAGAGAAAACTAGGCCTGCTCAGGGTGTCGGGAGCCTGGACGAGGAGGTCCCCCCGGCCCCTTGGCCTGGCGGCCCCCTGGTGGGCTTCCCTGGCTAGGCACTGGAGGAAGGTACAGAAAAAACTGGAGTCAGTCTCGGCTCTGGGTGTGGGACTAAGGTGTGGCTCCCGTGTACTTCCTGCCCTGAATTCTGACCACTTCCTCCTCTCTAACCTGGCCCAACGCTTGCCTAGCTCTGTACCTGTCCTTGTTGCCACTGCCCCAGAGGACCAGAGCCCCAAGCCAGGTGGGTCCCCTGTGGCCCCTGTAGTCTTTGAGGTGCCCCTCCCCACCGTGATGATGTTCTCACTGTGCCAGCTCAGAGCTCCTTATAGGGGGACAGGGGGACCAGGCCCCTCTGTCCCCTGCCCGACGCAGCATGGAGCGAAGGACAGGTAACTGCCCAGTGCCGGCGATTCTCTGGTCTCTGCTCCCTGGCCTCTGGGGATGAAGCCCTAGGACAAAGGGAAGGTGTTTCTTTGGCCGA
The DNA here is from genome assembly GCF_003009895.1 of Hyaena hyaena. Taxonomy (NCBI): domain Eukaryota; kingdom Metazoa; phylum Chordata; class Mammalia; order Carnivora; family Hyaenidae; genus Hyaena; species Hyaena hyaena. The sequence continues at coordinate 14,641 of NW_024082328.1, read as the reverse complement.
AAGCCTGCCTTGGCCAGGTGGCCCAGGAGGCTGTTACTCACCCCTGCATCGCTGGCACGCCCACCTGTCTGCTCAGGTGGGTCAGCTCTGGCCCATTAGGTGCCTCTGGCTACACAGCCTCAACTGTCCAAACTCTCCTGATATCAGCCCAACCCCTACCTTGAAGTGAGATTTGGGGGTCGCTCTGACTGAGATGAGCCCTGATTTCACGTGACACTTGTCTTCAAGGGCACATGTGCAGGGGGTAAGCGCTCCCGGGGACTCTGGCCTGAGGTGTGGGGCCCACTTTGCTCTATGCACACCTCCAACACCTGCCCAAAACTGCCCTTCAACGGCCACAAACTATTGGAGCAGACCATTCATTCATTCATTCATTCAGCATTCCCTGAACACTAGCTGTGGCCCAGTCACTGTGCTAGGTGTGGGATCCGACACTCACTCATCCAGCAGACATTTCCTGAGCTCCTACTGTGTGCTGGGCATTCACCTAGGGTGATGGGGCAGAGCAGCGAACCAAACTACATCCAGCTGTTGTGGAGTTTCCTTTCTGGGGGGAGTCAAGCAGCAGAGAATGTGGAAAGGCAGGAAGGAACAGAGACGGATGGGAGGGTTCTCTCTGAGCCAACGTGACCTGGGAGGGTCTCCCTAAGGAAGTGACACAAGAACAGAGACCTGGCAGAGTGTGGCAGGAAGTCTCTGGGAAAGAGCAGTCCAGGTAGGAGGAACAGCAAGTGCAAAGGTCCTGAGGCAGGCGGAAGGCCATCCTTGAAGGGTCCACCAGAACTTAAAGTGCACCCCCAGGGCGCTGTGAAGCTCTACTTCCTAACCCAGGAAGGGAGCGTGTGGGAGCTTCTATGTACAGACCTGCCTGCACAAAGACACGCTTGCCTTAACAGGGGTTAGCTGGGGAGGTCTGGGGGAGAGGTCACTTCTCATTTTGGGTCCCAAAATGCCATTTGAATTTGTTTTACTTTTATATTTAATAAAACCTTTTCTTAAGGCTTTGTCCCAAAATGCGTCACGCTACTCTCGTTATTTTTCACAAGGGAGTTTATAGACAGCAAGATCTAGCTATATTTTTATAAATAGGAAAATATTTTAAAGCCATAGTTAAAATGACCCTGCGGGGCGGAGGGCTGCTCCTGGGCCCTTGTGGTTACAGGGCAATGCGAAGGACGAAGGGCGGCCCTCTGGGGAGGCCCTGGCGGCGTCCACACCGCTGACCCTACGGATCTGGCTCCACCCTCCCCAGCCCCGCCGCCAGGAGTGGTGGGCAAGGCAAACACCGCCTCCGCGTCGGGTGCTCTGACCTCAGGGCTGTGGGGCCAGACGGGGTACATCAGCGCTGAAGTCAGCCCTCAAGCGGGTGCGGGGAAAGGGGCGGGGGGGTCGGGGCGCCCCAGGCCCCCCGGGCCCCACGGCTCAGGCGTCCCCAGCGCTCCGACTCGGCCCCTCAGCTTCCGGCACTGAGCGGACGGGGGCGGAGTCAGGGCAGGGGCGGGGCGTGGGCGGGGCCTGGGCCTGGTGGGAGGGGCGCTCGGAGGCGGGGCGCGGCGGAGCGGCCTGGCCCCGCCCCCCGGGGTCGCGTGACGCCCGCAGGACGGCGCGAGTCACGAGCGCCCGCGCGGCCGACGGCGGCGCCATGGCTGCGGAGCGGGACGTGCGCGCCCGGCTGCGGCGCGCGGGCCAGGAGCACCTGCTGCGCTTCTGCGCCGAGCTGGCGCCGGGGCCGCGCGCCGCGCTGCTGGCGGAGCTGCGGGCGCTGGAGCCGGGGGCGCTGCGCGAGCACTGCCGGCGCGCGGCTGCGGCCTGCGCGCGCCCCCCGGGCCCGGAGCCCGGCCTGGAGGCGCGCCTGCGGCCCCTGCCGCCGGAGCGCGTGGGCAGCGCGAGCCGGTGCGACCCCGAGACGCGGCGGCTCTGGGAGCAGGAAGGTAGGCGGGGCGGGCGGCCCGGGCGGGCTGGGCCTGGCCCACAGTGGGGGGGCGGGAGGGGTGGGACTTGGAGGGGTTCGGCGTGCTCGGTCCTCTGTGGAGTCTCCTCTCACACGCCCGCTCGCGACTCAGGCGTGGGGCGCCCGACGCTGCGAAGGGGGCATCCGCCCCCAGGCAGCTTCCCCTCGAGCGCTGCGTGAAGGCGCCACCCGGATGGCCAGCTGCGCAGGCCCAGCAGGTGCATTCTTGGCCTTACGGGCGAGGCAGGCGCTCCTGGAAGCCCGCCCCGGGGCCCCCACCAAACTGCTCTGACCAGGCTGACCTGGTGTTGCCTCTGAAGGGCCCAGATGGGGAGTCAACTCTGGAGGACGCGTCAGGAGCCCTGCCTGCTGGGCCTGGACCATGTCGGATATGGATGGGGCCCTGGCCCGCGTGAGATCGGAATGTTATTTGGAAATCTCTGTTCCGTGGCTGTCAGAAGTCTTAGAGTCCTAGGCACGTGTCCGGCTTGCTGTAAAGTGAAGGGGTGACCCCTCATGGTACCCTCTGCCCCCAGGTTTCCACCAGATCGCCCTGAGCAAGGTTGCGGTGCTGCTGCTGGCTGGTGGGCAGGGCACTCGCCTGGGCGTGACCTACCCCAAAGGCATGTATCAGGTGGGGCTGCCCAGCCAGAAGACCCTGTATCAGCTGCAGGCAGAACGGATTCAGCGGGTGCAGCAGCTGGCGGGCGAGCGCCATGGGACCCAGTGCACCGTACCCTGGTGGGCCTTTCCTGCCTTACCTTGTCCCCGGGATGCTCCCCCTGCCCATGTGGCATCAGCTCTGCCCCACACCAACACTTGAGCCCCAGCCCCAGCCCCGGCCAGACTGAGGCCTGACCTCAGCCCCAGACCTGACTCCAAGGCCAGCGCCTGTCAGAGCCCGGTATCCCGGAGGGGCGGGCCCCTTCAAAGGGGCTGCTCAGCCTCGCTTGTCTCCGTGCAGGTACATCATGACAAGTGAGTTCACGCTGGAGCCCACCGCCAAGTTCTTCAAGGAGCACAGCTTCTTCCAGCTGGACCCCGACAACGTGATCATGTTTGAGCAGCGCATGCTGCCTGCTGTGACCTTCGACGGCAGGGCCATCCTGGAGCAGAAAGACAAGGTCGCCATGGCCCCAGGTATGCCCCACCCCTGAGCCAGGGAAGTGCTGCCCGGTCTGGAACGAGATGGTAAGTAGAGGTCAGGAGGGCTGCGGAGGAGGACAGAATGTTATGCTAGGAGGCTGTGTGGCCCTGGGTGAGCGGCCTCTCCTCTCTGGACCTTGATTCTCCTGTGTCCCATGACACAACCACAGGGCTACTTGGATAGTGACACAGAGCTGCCTCAGGTCCAAGGTCCAGGCCCAGGGGCCTCCCCTGCCTCCCTCAGGCTCTGGACTAGGCGGCTGAACCCCCCCGGGACTGGTCCTTTTCCCCCTTGGCAGACGGCAACGGAGGACTGTACTCTGCACTGTCAGACCACCAGATTCTAGAGGACATGGAGCGCCGGGGCGTGGAGTTTGTGCACGTGTACTGTGTGGACAACATCCTCGTGCGGCTGGCCGACCCGGTCTTCATCGGCTTTTGTGTGCTGCGCGGGGCCGACTGTGGCGCCAAGGTGAGCGAGCCCCCGCCCCCCTGCCCGGCTGCCCGCCCCGCCCCGCCCCAGCCCCTCCCGGACCACCTGGCCCTGCCCCAGCCAGCCTTTCCAGCCTCTGCCGCGGCCGCAGGTGGTGGAGAAGGCCTCGCCCGAGGAGCCGGTGGGAGTGGTGTGCCAGCTGGACGGAGTCCCGCGGGTGGTGGAGTACAGCGAGATCAGCCCCGAGACCGCACAGCTCCGCGGGCCCGATGGGAGCCTGCTCTACAGCCTGGGCAACATCTGCAACCACTTCTTCACTCGAGGCTTCCTCCAGATGGTGGTCAGGTGTGCTCAGGAGGGGCCCGAGGGGGCTGCTCCCGAGCCGAGCGGGGCTGCCGCCAGGGGCCCGCCTGTGGGTTGGGGCGCATTTAAATCGGCCAGCGGCCCCCGGGGCCCAGTTGGCCTGCTCTTCCTCCTGTAAGGTGGCCGGTGCCCTCAGGCTCCACCTCTGCCCTGCGGCTTGCCAGCTGCCGCTTCACCGGGGCAGGCCGTGGCCGATGGCGCCAGTGTCTCTCGGGCTGAGGAGCGCAAGAGGGTGCCCAGGCCCTTCCCGAGACAGGGCTCAGCGCCCAGGGTTCCCGTACCCTGCAGTGTCCGTGTGTCAGCCCGTGCCGCCCGGCCAGGTGTGCGGAGAGGTGGGGCTGGGGCTCCCGGGGGTGTCCTGTCTGAGCTGTGCTTTTCCTTCTGTTGTTCTCCCGTCCCCGCAGTGACTTTGAGCCCTTGCTGAAGCCACACGTGGCTGTGAAGAAGGTTCCCTACGTGGATGAGGAGGGAAATCTGGTAAAGCCGCTAAAACCGAACGGGATAAAGATGGAGAAGTTTGTGTTTGATGTGTTCCAGTTTGCTAAGTTAGTGGCGGAAGTCGTTAATTTTTTTTCTCCCCTCCCCTTGTTTTGGTGGTGGGTTCCGAGACCTAGCTGGGCGGGGAAGTGGGGGCTCGTGGGGGACAGTGGGAGTGTGCCCTTGCAGTGGGGCGCTGGGGGCTGGAGGCAGGCTCAGGGAGGAGGGGAGGAGCAGCCTCTGCAGTGTGAGCACGGCAGCATCGGGGAGCCTGAGGCTTTGGCGCTGTGCGCTCTGGGGGCCACCCCTGCCACTCCTGAGCCCTCCGTCTGTTCCTGGCCAGGGGTTAGAGGCTGTTTCTGGGCCGGTGGCTGGGGGGCTCCCGGGGGGCTCGGCCCTCGCTCTGGGGTCTCGGGGTCTGTGGGTTTGGCTGGTGGGAACAGAGGGGCCTCAGGCAGCCCCAGGGATCTCAGGGACAAAGACACACGCAGTACCTGGGGGGCCTCCAGACCACCGCTTGGTCATCGTAACCCCTGGTGCAGCCTTCGCCTGCCCGGGACCAGGGCCTCTGGGCCGGGACACCCAGTCACTGGCCGTCGTCCACGCAGGAACTTTGTGGCCTTTGAAGTGCCTCGGGAGGAGGAGTTCTCTCCCCTGAAGAATGCTGCCTCTGCCGCCAGGGACACGCCCGACTCGGCGCGGCGCGCTCTTCTCCTACAGCATTACCGATGGGCCCTGCGCGCCGGCGCCCGCTTCCTGGATGCGTGTGGGGCCCGGCTCCCTGAGCTGCGCAGGTGAGTGTGCACCTGAGCGTGCCCCCCAGAGGACAGGGTGTCCAGGTCCGGCTCCCCGCCCCGGGGCCTCGCCGGCTCCGCTGCTGTCTGAGCTGCGCTGGGGACTGGAGCGGGTGGCCACGCGCCCTGCCCAGCTGTAGCGACTGCCTGCAGCTTTGAGCCTAACGCCTCGAGGTCTTCTGAGGGCCTTATAAACTCTGAAGCCAAGATCTAGGCTTGACATTTGGAAAACAGCAACGCAGGTCACTTTTCAGGACTGGAAAAGGAAAGGACGTGGCCACCACCTAAATCTCTCTGCCCGGGCTCTGGGATGCCTGCACGCTGAGGGGGCGTCTTCCGGTCCAAATTAGAGCCGATTACTCGGACGGGCAATTTGCTGAGGGTCTGGAGGTGCAAGGGGGTGGTGGTGCTGAGATCTTTGGGAGCTGGGCCAGGCACGGCCAGCCCCGGGCGCGCGCCGTGCCGCGTAGGTGCTGACACACGGGCTCCCACAGCTTGCCCAGCGCTGGAGAGCCTCCCGCCATCTGTGAGATCTCGCCCTTGGTGTCGTACTCTGGAGAGGTGAGACCAACTCATTCGGGGCTTTTCTGGGGGTTAGGGCGCAGGGTCGGGAGGAGGGCTACGGAGCGGTGCGTGCTGCGGCGGGAAGTCTGCTCTGCTCACGTTACCGAAGAGAAAAACCGCTCTTAGGTGCAGAGGATCTTCTGGGACGTGGGGTGGGTGAGGAATCGGGAGGATGTCAGGTGAGGTCAGAGCCTAGGGATCCGCCAGACCTCGTGGGAGCCTAGCAAGGAAGGAGTGCTGACTCCTGCCCTTTGAGAAGAGCTGGGCTTGAGAGGCCCTGGGTCTGCAAGAGGCAGCCGACCTTGGTGCTGGAAGGGTCTCTGGCCCTGCCCCACACTGGCTCAAGGCAGAATGTGGACCCCACCTGGGGACGGAGGTGAACGTGGGGCTTTCATGACATCCTTGTTTCCAGGGTCTGGAAGTCTATCTGCAAGGCCGGGAGTTCCAGTCCCCGCTCATCCTGGATGAGACCCGGGCCAGGGCTCTGCAGCCCTGACTTGCTCTTCGGACTGGCAACCCCCGGGGGCAAGGGGTCGTGCCACTCCCTTCATCGTTCCCGGGGACCCAAGTGACCAAACAGGGCTCTGTGGCTGTGCTCCTGGCTGTGGGGTCTGGGTGGGAGGCAGCGGCGCAGCGCCCTCCGGGAGGGCAGCAGGCCTGCTCCGGGCGGAGACGTGAGGACGCCGGCGCCGCCTGGCCCTCCGGCCAGATCCGCGTGGTGGGGAGCGCCGGCCACTCCAGGCTGCGGCTTTTCTGCAGATGCCAGAGGCGGCGAGAGGAGGGGACGGTGTCCGTCCCCCGCAGGGTGACCTGTCCAAAGGTGCGGCTCCCTCTCTCTCCAGCAGCTGAAACAGCGTCTGGCACGAGGCTGGGGAGGGTGCGGCTGTGACAGCCTGGCCCTCCAGCTCCCCCCACCTCCGCCCCCCACGCGCAGCCTGCACAGCTGACGCCGAATTCTCTCAATGTGCCTTGGAGGCTCGGCTCCTCGGCCAGGTCTCCCGTTGGCTCAGCGCCACATTTTAGGTCTTTTCTGCAAGAACCAGTGGGACCCACTGCGATGGCCACACGTGGTGGCTAATTAGGCTGAAATACAAGCAGGCGGGGAGCGCCTTCCTCCAAGCAGCTTGCCAGTGGCTTCTGACAGATCTTGGTGCTCACGCTTCCCGTGCTCTCTGGAGGGAGACACCGACTCGACGTACGGGGCCACGGTCCCCCCACACGGCACCCACGAGGCCCCACGGAGGCTGCGGAAAACCGCTGGCCCTGTTGTGCTCCTGCGACCCCAGGGCCTGCTCTCCTCTCTGGAAGCGACACGGGGGGCGCCTACCTGCCCGCTGACGTGAAGAGTGGTGTGGAAGCAGCCTGCCACTCCGCCAGGCCACCTACTCCCATTCCCCCACGGAAGGTGGTTTCCCCAGGGCGAGGATGTTACCTGGCCGGGGGGTTCAGAGGCCACCGATCCCTACAGTGGCTTGTAGCTGGCTAGTGGAGGGTGGATGTGTGTCCTCGCACACACAGCCCTGACCTGGGCATGACAGCAGGGTCAGGGCCACGCCCAGAGCCCAGAGCAGGACTCTGCCTCCAGCCAGGCTGTGCCAGCCCTTTGCAGACCTCAGAATTGAACCGTGTGCCTTACGGCCCTTCTCTCAGCTGCTCCGGCACAAGCAGAGGGACAGCCCAGCTGGGGGCCCAGGTCCGGGGTCCTGCCCACAGCTGCTCCTCCTCACCACCACAGCCCAACAACCCTGCAACCTCTCACCTGCACGAGTTGGGTAAACTATTGAAACCGCCTGCCTTTATTTTTTTTTTAATGTTTATTATTATTGAGACAGAGAGAAACAGCATGAGCAGGGGAGGGGCAGAGAGAGGGAAATGCAGAATCGGAAACAGGCTCCAGGCTCTGAGCTGTCAGCACAGAGCCTGATGACGGGCTCGAACCCTCGCGAACCTTGAGATCATGCCCTGAGCTGAAGTCGACACTCAACGACTGAGCCACCCAGGCGTCCACACCGCTTGCATTGAAAGACACCGTTGATTTTAAAGTAATCAGTTTCCCAGGAGATCCCGGGTGGGTTGGGGGGAGCCTTCACCTAGGCTTTCCTGCAGGGTTGGCAGCTTATGGGATCCTAGGAGTCACCAACTCAGGAACAGGGGTGGGACCGGAGGTAATGGTCCCAGGCGGTTGCGGGCACCCTGCCCTCAGGAGGCAGGACGGCCCCCTCAACACCGGCCCTCCCCGGACAACCGCTAAGGAAACCGGAGGCTTTTGAAAGACTGTCTCCTGAGTGTGGCTGACTCCCAGTAAACGCAGGATGCTGTGATCCAGGCCTGGACCGGCCACCGCGGTTTCTGACGCCCGCGGCTGCTGCTAACGCACCCGGGTTCCCAGCTCCGTCCACGCAGGAGGGCAGGAGTCCATAACCGAGCCCTCACCTGCTCTGGGCGACCCCGGAATCCCCTCGGGCTCCCACCCAGCTCTACGCCAGGGTCTCGGGAGGCCAGGGACGACCTAGTGAGTCAGGCTCCCCGGGTGTGAGCCCAGAAGCCGTCCCCCCCCTCCCCGCCGCAGCCCACCCAGCTCTCCAGGGGGGACCCCGAACCCTCGGCGGGAGGGCCTGGTGACCCGGCTTCCGGATACCACGTGTCCCCGCTGTCGGCCTGCGGACGGACGGAAGCACCAGGGCACCGCGGGCACCAGCGCCTGGTGGGGACAGACCCGCAGGGGCCCCGGGATGACCCCCGGAGGAGCAAGGGGGGGCCGGAGAGCGGGAGGGTCTTTCTGGGGGCAGCTTCAGACAAGCCGAGGCGCTGAGCGGGAGCCGCACACACCGGGGGGCCCTTCGCACAGCGCCGAGGGCTGCGGCCAGGGCGGCGGGCTGCCCCGAGGGGCCCGGCCCGGAGCGGGGCTCGCCCGCCCTTCCGCGCGTCACCTGAGGGGAAACGCGCGCCCCCAAGCCCATCGGCTCCAAAGAGCGGACCCCGTCGGCCGCCCGGCCCCGACTCGGGCTCGCACCGCGCCCGCCGTCCTCCCGCTGCGCCGCGGCCCCGCCCAGCTCGGGGGCGGGGAGTCCGCCCAGGGCCGGGCGTCGAGTCCCGGGGCGGGGGCGCGGGGGCGCCGAACGTCCTGCCGGCACCGCGGAGCCGCCCGGGCCCGGGGACGCCGCGCAGAGCCGAGGCGCGGACGGAGCGCGGCCGGGACGGGCGCGGGCGCGCGCGAGCAAGCGCCGGCGGCGTGAGGGCGCGGCGCAGGTGCGGCCGTGCGCCGACGCGGCGGGCCGTACGCACGCACGCGCGCGCGCACGCAGGGGCCGCGGGGGCAGGCGCAGGCGCGGTGGGGACGAGGAGGGCGCGGCGCAGGCGTATTGGCCGCGCGGGCGATGGGCGGGGTGTGGACGGCGCTGCGATGGCTGCCCGCGGGTGTCGGACCGGCGAAGCCCCCGGCGCCTCTCAGAGCCCGGCCTCCTGACGCCGCCAGTGGGCGGGGTCGCCCGGGCCGCCGCCGCCGCTGTCATGTATCCGCCGCCGCCGCCGGCGCCGCATCGGGACTTCACCTCGGTGACGCTGAGCCTCGACCAGAGCTACGACGGCAGCAAGAGCTGGCGGCGGCGCTCGTGCTGGAGGGTGAGGGTCGGGGCCGGGCCGGGGTCCCGCGGGGCTCGTCCCGGGCCGACGGAGCGGGGGTCGCCGGCCTGCGGCCGCCTTTCGGACCCGCGCTCCGCGAGGCGGGGCCGGAGGGGCGGAAAGCTGAAGGCCGGCCCTGGGTCCAGCGGGTCCGGAGCCCCGCGGTCTCGGGCTGCGGGGCATCGACACCCCGCATCGTGGCAGGTGCGGGCTTCCGCCGGCTGCCCGGGCCGGAAGCCGCCCGTCGCGCTAGGCTTTCCCCACTGCCCCCCGCGGTAGGACACGCGTGGTTTCTGCGTCTGTGTTTATTCCCACGTGTCCCGCACACCGTCTGCCGTGTCCGCTGACGGGGCGCCTCCCCCGCTCCGGACGCTGGGCCTCGGGAGCTGCGCGCTGTGCCCCCGGGATCGGCACAGCTGGGCGGGTTCCCAGCGGTGCTGTTCTCCGTCCCGTCCCGTAGAAATGGAAGCAGCTGTCGAGGTTGCAGCGCAACGCGATCCTCTTCTTCCTCTCGTTTCTCGGGCTCTGTGGGCTCCTGTCCTGCATCAGCGCGGCCGACCAGTGGAGAGGTACCAGCTGCGCGAGTGCCGGGCCCCCGGTGTGCGCGTGGCTGCCCGAGGGCCGCCGGGCAGAGGCGGTCCCGCGTTCTGCCTTCAGCGCCTTGGGCGTCAGCGACTTGGCGAGAGGCGCAGGCGAACAGGAGGGCAGAGTGTCTTTAGCCACCTGCCAGGACGCGGGCTCCTGTTGAGCCGCTGTCGTCTGACTGCTTGCTTGCCGGGTGTGCGGCGCCGGGACCGCCGTCTGCGCCCTCTCTGCCTCGCGCACACGTTCAGGTCCCGAGGCTGGGGCTCCGTCCGGGCACGTCTGTGCCTGCCCTTCCTCACACGTGTTACCGTGTGTTTGGAGGGGCCCGGGCAGAGTTCGGGTGAGGGCGGAGGGAATCCTCTCGGGAAGGAGGAACGTTCGGGAGCTGCCGGACCGCTGGCTCCGTCTGTGCTTCCTGGAGGGGAAGCCATGAAGGCGAGGTCCCTGGGGGGTGGGGGTGGGGTGCAGGACAGAAGGTGCCAAGTGTCTTGAAAAAGGATTGGTTGCCCTTGCCCGTTCTCGAGTTCACTGAAAGGACCCTCCGCAGGTCCCACGACGTCCCGTGGGGACGAGTAGCGCCCGCCCAGACGGTTTCCACCCCGGGCTCGGACTCCCCTCGGGGCTGTGGGGCGCGTGTGGGATCCAACCCCTCCTCTCCTGTAGCCGTGAACAGCAGGTCAGCGGAAGAGCGCAAGGCGAGACCAGCAGATCCGCCCGTCTTGCCGGCCCCTCACAAGGCAGATGCTCACCCAGACAGCTCGCGGGGGGTTTCACCCCAGGTACGTCCGGTGGACCACGCGTGGGGTGGCGAGCGGGGCCGGCCCCACGGGCGTTTCAGAGCGGCGCGTGGCGTTCCACGCAGGCGGGGGAGGGATTCTTTCTCGTTCCGTGTGTTTGATGACAAGGAGCGTCCCGCTCCTCGTTCTGGGCCACGGGAAGACACTTGGGGCAGGAAAGAGGAACGTGCCTTCCTTCCGTCTGCTCGGCTGCCTGCTGGTGAACGAAACAGACCCGCCATTGTGTGGAGGAGCTTCAGGCCGGCGGGAGCCGGCCGGGGGCCCGGGGTGTACGTCCGGGGAGGAAGAGAGCAGTCTCCTCGAGGGCTGAGGCCGGGCCGGGTCCCGGGGACAGGGACGCCGCTCTGGGGCCGGGACGCCAAACTGTGGTGTGAGGCTGAGGAGCTGCTGGTCCCGGCTGGAGTCGGGAGGGGAGGGCTTGAGTCCAGTGACACTGCCCGGGGCAGGGGGAGCTGGGCGTGTTCAGGGAGCTGCACGCGGTTTCAGAGGGTGCGGTCGGGGAAGGGGGCGGGGATCGGTCCCGGCCTGCCAGCCCCACGGGGAGGGGCCGCGGGGCCGCTCTCCAAACCGGGTCGCTCGGGCTGTGTTGACACACAGCACGCGTTCTCCCTCGAGGAGCCGACAGGCACGTCTCTCACTTCCCTGGACCACTCTTGTTGTGCACGTGGGCTCTCGTACGGGTGAGGGGGGCAGAGCCTGCCTGCACGTTTCCCCACCGAAGGACACGTTTCCGTTGCTTGGGAGGGCCGTGATCCCGTCTGAGGTGGCGGCCGGGGTCGGGGTGCACCGATGCCTGCGTCCAGGCCACGGGGCGCAGGGCCCCTTGTGGAGGGGCCGCTGGTACCTTCTCTGCTGCCCAGACTCTGGCAGTCGTGCCCGGAGCTTTGTCTGCTGCGGCCAGACCTCGCCCTCGTGGCCACGGGGGTCCCGGCTCTGTGTCCCTTGCGTCTTTACAACGAGGAGGTCTTCACGTGTTCTGGGGGCACCGGGCGGCAGAGGTGTTTTCGATTCCCGAGTGGAGTCGGTCTCCTTCCCGTCCTGCGGGGGAGGGGCCTCCTCGCCCTCTGCCGAGAACGGGCTGCGCCCGGCCCCTGCGCTCCGCCCCTGGACCCGGTGCCCTGGCCACCCCTTTCCGAGGACGAAGTGCGGGAGTCCTGGGGCGCAGGCCTGCAACAGAGTTCTGTGCGGTCCCTTCGCGGGGACGCGGCTCCGACCCTTTCTTGCTACCTTAAGGCTCTGTGGCAGCCCGGGGCCCTCCCGAGCCAGGAGTCTAAGGCACCGTGCAGGGCTGCGCCGGCCCGCTGGCACATCTCCGTCCCGGTCGGTCAGGGCCCTGAGAGCGCGAGAAAGGATCTCTGGGCCAAATCTGCTTGTTGTCCCGGAAAAGGAAAGGCGTTTCTTCTGCGGGCCGCGCGCCACCAGCCGGTCCACGCTGTCCATGGGTTCGAGTGTGACAGGGAGAACGTCCCGTGCGGAACCGGGAGGGGCAGCTCCTAGGCTGCTGTTGATCTGTTTTCACGAGCGACCCTTGTTTTGATCTAGAAGCCTCAGAGGCATTTCCGGCGGGGACCACCCCACCTGCAGATCAGAGCCCCCGATAAAGACCCGAAGGAGCAGAGGCAGGATGACGCCGGGCGGAGGGACGAGGTGGTGGGCGACGCTCGTCAGGAAGAAAGCACGCAGAGAACGGTGGTCAGGTACGCGGAGGGTCAGAGACGAGGCAGGAAGCGCAGATGCGCGGAGGCCAGTTTGACGTTTCCTGAAAACCGAAGGGGAGGAGGGTCAGCGTGGTGTGTGAAGTGGGTTGTCCTTCCAAAGCAGACGGCGGAGAGCGGGGGACCCTGGTGGGGGCGGGGGCGGGGCCCCGCCATCTCCTCTCGTCCCGCGTGGCGCGTGGGGCTGACGGCCACGGCGAGCCCGGCCGGGCTGCGACCACAGGGCGCTGGCGTCTCCGCCGTGGAGCCGGCTGACTGCTCTTCCTTCTGTCCCTGAAGCTGGAGGGGCGCGGTGATCGAGCCCGAGCAGGGCACCGAACTTCCTTCGAGAAAGGCACAGGGCCCCCCCACCAAGCCTCCCTCGCCGGCCCCCGGGAGTCAGAACCAACCAGGTAAGGCCCCAGCTGCACCCCCTTGGGCCTCACCCGACGTCGTGACGGAGAGGGCGCGTAGACACCCAGGTGGGCACCGGGGTGGGCGGCACGGCGCCCGCTGTCCCTCCAGGCACGGGTCGCCCTTTGATGCCCCGGCGGGCCCCAGCGCTCCTTAGAGCCTTGGTGAGGACCCTGGGCTCCTTGGCGGCCCGTGGTCTGGGGCCCGGCGCCGCAGCCACGGGCCGCCTGTGTGGGAGCTGCCGGCGTCCGTGTCCGGCGGGGGCCCCGCGGACAGGAGAGGTGCGGCCGCTGCTTGCGGGATGCTGGGGGTCCTGGGTCTTGGCCCCAGTATTTGAGGGCCTTCTGGGCGTAGGCGCTTTGTACGCTCCTGTTCTCGTGGCCTATCACAGGTCATCGGCCTGTCCTGGGCCCATTCTGCAGGCAGGAGAGCCGAGGCTAGGCCAGCAACGGCCAGGGCCGTTGGCCTCCCGGAGCGGGGGCTGGCGCCAGGTCAGCTGAGTCTGGGGCCCGGGCCGTGACCCTGCCTTCCTGTCGCTGTCACTGCCGAAGGAAGGAGGAAGGGGGAGCCCGGCGCCGGTACGCACGTTCCCGGGCGGCCCTGGCATGTTGGGGGAGGCAGGGCGGTCACGGGGCTCTGAGGACCGATGTCGCGGCTACGTATACCTCCGCCCCTGGGCCTCGGACCACACCGAGGGGACACGTGTCGCAGGGCCGTCGACGTACACGTTTTTGCCCGCGTGGCGGCCCTGTGACTTGTGCCGGGTCCTCCGACGTGTGCGGAGGAGAAACCACCTCAGTCGCTCTCGCGGGCGCCCCGGAAAGGCCGCCGGGCGGCCACGGGCCCCTCTGCCGCATGCTGGTTCCTCCCTGAAAGCGTCCAGAGCCGCTAAGGCACGACGCGGGCGCCTGCGAGACGAGGCCCGCCACGTCCCATCCTCCCACGGCCAAATTGTACAGCGCGGCGCTGGGGGCGGGGCGGCGGGCACCGGCCTGCCGCCTCAGAGCCGCTGCTCCCCGCGCGTCCCCTGCGGCCCCAGAGGGTCGTGCCTGCCGGGCGTCTGGTGCAGGTGGACGGGCCCAGGCCAGGCGGCCGAGAGGCCGAGATGTCACGTGCGGGGCCTGGAGACCTCGCCGCCTCCACGTTGGCCGCCGCGTCCTGCTGCGAGGCTGCCACCTGCGACCCTGTGCCCCGACCTTCAGGGCTGAGCACCGCTGCCCCGTGGCCCCGGACAGTGTGCCCCCCGCCCCCACCCCACGGGGCGCCCCTCAGCTCGGTCCCCGAGCGGGACCAGCGCCCACGACCCGCTCTCTTCCTCGCAGCCTCCCCGAACGAGCGTCAGAGGGCCGTGATAGACGCCTTCCGCCACGCGTGGACCGGATACCGCAAGTTCGCCTGGGGCCACGACGAGCTGAAACCCGTGTCCAGGTCCTTCAGCGAGTGGTTTGGCCTGGGACTTACGCTGATCGACGCCCTGGACACCATGTGGATTCTGGGCCTGAAGAAAGGTATCTGCTCGTGCCCTCGCCGGCGGCCAAGTGCCCCCGGCGCGTGTGACGCTCGGGCGCGGGCGTGAGCGAGCCGTGCCCCGGAGTGTGTAGACGCCGCTGATTCCGTCTGACGCGCTCTCCCTCCTCCTGGGTGACGGGCCGTTGCTTTGCTCGGGACGCTCGAGACTCCCGGCCGAGGACCTGGGCTGGCCCCGGGCTCTGTCGCAGCCGGACGGGGGCTCCCTGGCGGGAGGTGACACGTGATGCGATGAGGCCCTGGGCCTCTGCCTCACGTCCTCCTCAGGCCACGCA